>NC_051226.1:29601023-29901023 GCF_015220715.1 Pygocentrus nattereri | reverse complement strand
GACAAAATGGCTATTAAGCTCAAGTTCTGAATTTTTTGTTAGCATCAGGTAAAAAGCAGAAGACGTATACTTAATGGGATTTTACACAGAAGCTGTTAGTTGTTTATTATTATTATTATAATTATTTCATTGTTTTTCATTTATTTTTTGTATTTATTTACTTGTTTTCAAATGTGAAAACTGCAAATGTCAGTTCAGTTTCAGTAGTCTAATACAGATTTCCCTTTCTGACTAACATCTTCACCATTATACAGGCTCTGATAGTGCTGATTGTTTGAACTCCAGTTTTGGAAGTTCCTGTTTTTTAACTTATTTTCAATTGACTCACTTTTCTTGGGTTTATCGATTGTCTTGTATCTAATGTCCTCAGAAATAGGGCTTGACAAATTAATACATTTTGCTTAATGGCTGTTTGGACTGTAAATGAAATCAATGAAGGCTAGTCTCAGATGCTTGCACTGTGCAGAGCAAGTGTCACTTTTTATTGTGCATTGTCTTTGCCTTTTTGTCTGTTTCTGTTTATCTCTTTCTTTCACTTTCCCACTTCTGTGCATCTTACCACTTAATGCATGTGCATGTATGTGCATGTGGGTGTATGTGTGTGCAATCAGTCAGTTGAGACCAGACTCACCAACTGTGACCCAACCTGCTTACAGGATGAGGCTGTGAAATGTGTTTTCAGTCAGTGCAGTCATTACCGTATTGACAGTACATGAAGGTAAAGTACATGGGGAAATGAAAACACTGAAAGTTTGAGCGTCTGTTACTGTACTATTAGATGTTTGTTTTACTGTATTTGGCTGTGTAGCACCTGTCGTATTGTTGGAGTTTTCTTTTGGGATACTGTCCAGTCATCTCAAGCTCACAGGCACTTTCACTTTCTCTGGTTTTGGCAACCAAAACATAATCTGCCCTATACTGAAAGGTTATTTTAAGCCTGCCCATGTGTCATTTAAGAACCGTTCAACCTCAGTAGCTACCATTTTCAAGAATTTCCCTCTGTCTGAATTAGAAAGCACTTAAGATACCTGATACCACTGAATAATTTCATGAAAACCTTTTATATATTTTTTTAAAGTTGCTTCATTTTCATCTACAGTAAAACTGCACTTTCATTTTTGATGTAGCTAGCACAACAAAAGGTCTTATATAGATCATTAGTAATATTTGCCCTTAAAGCTTGCAACTGTTTTTTTGCACTAATCTCAAATAGAAACACATTAAACTTGAACAGACAGCATCTGCAATCAATCAATCAATCAATCAATCAATCAGTCAACCTTTATTTAGTCTTGGAGAACATAGAGGGTGCCCCTCATTTACAATGTTGCCAGTTTTCACAGGTAGGAAGGGTTGAACGGTGGAGACCAGGCATTTTTACAATAAGTAGTAGAAAGACTTTGCCGAGGGAGACAAAGACAGACAACTTGCAACTCAGACACATTCCATTTGAACAGATTTATAGAGGGCTGAATCCAGAAACAGGCCTGAAGCATTGTCAAATTACAGTAATCAAGTGGCATTCCTCTGTACAAACATAGATTGCCTTCAGGTTACCCTTAAGTGCTAGGTGCTTGCCGTTGACAAATGACTTCCTTTTGAAACACACAGAGATCCCTTTTTAGTTTTGAAGAGTTTTAGAGACAATGGAAAAATGGTTGAACAGTTTCAGAGCATTTCATCTATGGTTCTCTGATTTGGATTAGGGCTTCTAATGTTTTACTGTTGTCCATTTGCTTGATTACAGAAAGATGGTGGCAGTAGATGGTTCCTCATAGCTGTATACACTATAGTGAGGACTAGTGCCAGTTGCAGGGTATTTCACAAAGCTGGATTTCTGAATTATTGATTTACTAAATGTAGTCTGACTGGGTAAAACCTCTGCATGTCTTACTGGGTGGTGATTTTTTTAACTTACACAATCTTTCAAAAGTTGTCAAAGAAAATAGGTATTTATTCAGTAGTTATTAAGTGTTTTGAGAACGAGAATTTTCAACATGGCACAAAAAGCAAGTGGTATTAGGGGAAAAAAAAGTAAAAAATAATTATCTATGGCAATTTCTTGTCATGAAATATAACTTTTTAAGAAAATACATGTACACGTAATACTAAAGTGTGGGAAGAAAGAGGCCGTTTTTCTTCTGTGGCTACCTGACCTACCTGAGAAGTGTTTGACCTTTGTGATTAGCCAAGAATAATAGCAGGTTCCCAGACTGCTAATGATGCCTTTACTGGGGCAAGACTCCTTAGTTACCCCCACCCCCACCTTCTCATCCTTGTGCCTTGCAGGCGTTCACAGGCATCAGTCCCAGGACCTCGCCAGCTTCTACCCCCTGCCCCCAGGTGGAGTTGGCCAAATCCCCCCGTCCATGAGCTGGTAAGTTCCAAAAATTGCACCTAGCTCCACTGCTAGTACATGTATCCCATGTCCATCCAAAAAGTGCACTGCCTTTTCAAGTGAACAGCTCTTCAGGACTTTAACGTGAGAAATACACTACACATACTTCAGTGCAGTGCATAACATTTAACTTTTCCTTACAATGTTTTTTTTCTTTTGTTGAAATTAATTACACAAATTTTATATTGATTTTTATCAAATGGTTTATGTAGAGAATAAAGTACAAATGAGTGACATCTAAAATGAATTAAACAAAGTTTTCTCTTACAGATTTTTATAGTTTTCTCCTTTGTGATTAAAAAAATCTTATATTGCAAAAAGCTGCAGGAACTGCAGGAACTGCGTTGTGTTTGCAGCTCAAGTAGGCACACAAACAGAGCCTGACCAGACAAGTCAAATCAATTTTTTGTGAAAAATATTATCTATTGTTTTTTACAGACTCATGAAAACATGTGCATGTATACTCAGACATCTTAAAACATTATATAGTTGCTGGCATACTAGAAAGCAGAGTGTACTTCCAGGGTGCAGTTGTTTTTTACTGCACACCTGCCATTAAGTTACTGCATACCTGCTGTATTCATTGCTATGTATGAATGTAAAGAATGTAGAATGTAGAAATTCACAATTAACCTAAAGCCTGATGAAAATGCGTATCATGCTAAATGGGTGCAAGATTGAAAGATGTAGTACCTATCATTCATGGAGTTTGATTATATTTCACATTTCTCATAAATTTGCAGTAGATAAATGACAGTAAAACTAATAGAAGGCTGAATCACAGTAATAGTTAAAGGGGAATTTTTCATTTCATAAAATTTAATCTTTAGATTGTAAACGTTCAGTCAGAGTGGTTTGATTTGAAATACTCTATTCTAGAGAAACTTACAGAGTCAGCTTGGTTCACGGCAGTGGTGATAGGAAGACATTTGAAGTGTTTAAAGCTTTTAAAAGTTATTTCACAAGACGTTATTTCATGAATACCTGCCTGATGCCGGAGATATTGTTTCACAATAGTTTTAAGGTTTACTTTTGACCTTCAAGATTTTTAAAAATACTTTCATGGCAGAGAGGTAAATAAAAGATGTACTAAGGCAAAAAAGTACTTTTTTTATCATTATTTATAAAACTCAGAAGACTTAAGTAGGTTCACTGGTCATTTTGGATATTCAAATGGCTTGTAGTTGTAGACATAATGACCCCTGGTTCCACCACTGTTTAGAAATCTAAGCAAGTTTCACATTTCAAATCAAACCACTCTGGATGACTCTGTTTACATCTATGATTTAATTATTCAGAATATTTTTTAAATAAAAGGTGGAATTCCCCTTTAATGGTAATGTTTCATTTTTGACTACAGTTTCCATAAAAGTGCAAAGAATGGCAAAAAAAGCTTGATTAATATTGTATCCCAGTGAGTTCAATATACCTTTTTTTTTTTTTTTAAGAAATTCATATAAATTATTTTTTTTTAACTTTGCATACATTTGTCAGCAGTTCCTAACAATGTCTGTGAATGCATCAGGAAACTGTACTTTATATCTGGATATCTCTTTTCCTTATAAGTTGATCATTTCTGCTAATAAGAGCTTAGCTTGCTTTGTTACATTTTAACCCAATTCAATTTCCTCTAGTTATCAGTTGCTGCTAAAACAAAACAAAAACTGCTTCTGATCTAATCTAAATGTTCTGTTCTACATGTAAGTCTAGAGGTATACATTCTCTCCGTGGCATAGATAAAACCATCTGCTGAATAAAGGAATGTGCTTAGTTGTAAGACATTAACCATGAACATGCAGAATGATATTAGGGGACAAAATGGTGTAGTGTATTTTGATTGACCCAGAGTGCCTATCTTGACAAAACCTAAATATAGATTCCTTATCTAAAGCTCAGGATGTGGGGTAGCTAAAGTTATTTATTTATTTATTTATTTATTTATTTATTGTTCAATCCATTAAACTGCTCAGGTCGTCCTTCTGAAACTATTAGAAGTTCTCTAGACAGGTCAGAAGTCCATTTAGCGGTGGCCAGAGGCTCAGTTCACCCCAATCCTTATCTTTCCTCCCCCAACCCACAATGACCTGCAGGCAAAGTCAGCCTGTGTATCCACTCTCTTCGTGTGGCTTCAGGCAGCCCTACTCCTCGAGTCTTCCCAGCAGCTCCTCCTACTCCAGGTACAGTACTGAGCAAAATCGGCCTGGGGCTGGGGGTTCACCCAGCCTGCACTGCACCCCATGCCTGCCTGCTCTACCTGCTGCCCAGCCTAGCTTGCCCAAGCTTCTGCAATGTCTTTGTGTCCAAGCTGCATCCGTTTGAAATTGAAGAGTATCACCTAGATTTGTCCTAGAGTACATTTTTTAGTTGCGTCATTGCACTTTGACCCCATATGTGGTTGAGAAAACTTTATTTACCTTTTTCACCTCTTATTCAGTTCAACTCAAGACCAAGAGCTAGACTAAGGTCCTCCAGACCCAAGACCCAGATCTGTTATGTAACATTAAGGCAGGTGTCCTAAAAGAAAGCTAGTTCTTTTTTTTTAATTGGTAAGTAACAGTAATTATCAGCAGAGTAATGTAAGGGACATATTTAGTCCCTTAAAATGGCCAGTTTGTGTTTTCCATTTAATTACTGAATAATTTTCCATTTAATTCCTGAATAATAAGCATTACAGATTAAGAGGATTTCAGAGGTTAAATAAAACTTCACAAGCTTGCAAACCTGTACCTCTACAAGTGCTTAGGTGTACTCCAGCATTCTTCAGCCTCTGCATCGTAGCTAAGTAACTGCCCATTGGCTTTTCAAGTCAATAGGTTGTCTTTTATTTCACTAAGTATAGGGAAAAGCATTAACATCATCAACCATACAATACAGATGCAACTCTAAAACACGTTATCCTGGATCTAGACCAATACCAAATTATATTAGCTCTAGGTAATCTCAAGGCCAGAAGCACAAGATCAGTATCCTAGCTTTTTCAGATCTGTGGCCATTAAAGCAACCTCTATCGATACTTCAGAACATCTCAGTCAGTGGAATTCCACTTTCAGACAAAGAGACCTTGAAAGAGAAGGAAGAAGTTGTAGAGTATTAATGCGATTATATTTGAACAAACAGGTTTTTTGGACTGCTTGTTGCTGTGTATAAGCCTCATGCTTTGTGTGCGGTCAGCTCCACGCCTTGTCTTGAGGTGGATGATGGGACGAGGCATCCCTGTGCCTGTTGCTGCCGTTGCTGCAGGGTGCAAAGTGCCTGCAATCCATTGTTGTGGCTTTTCCCATTAGAAGTCGGCTCCATCATGAAATCCTTCCTTTGTAACCCAAAACCACATTTCTGTGAACAAATCACATTAATATACTTGCAGGAAGTAATAAATCCAAGCTGGGGAAAATGGGTTATATTTGAATGTCACACATGTTCTAGTCATGAAAGCAGAACAAAGAAAAGAACAAACAATGTTTTTCCTTTTTTTTAGTCACAAAAGTAGAAAGATGATCAAGTCAAACTTTCATTTATGATGGCATTTTTTGTTTGTTCAACACCGATTCCAATTATTGGTGTTTTCACATATAGTTCTTTTTAAATGAACCAAACTTTGTTCTATTAAAGTGTAAACGATAAGGGAAACTACTGCGAACGACCTCTGCTTTTTGTGCTCACAATGTAAGTGAACTTTAAAGAGGACTTTCTGGTCGTTTTTAGCATTGATGAGATCTCAGACCCAACTCAGAACCCTTCCACAGCACTCAATGTTCGCAAAAGTGGGCAGCGTTCTTTGATTAAATCTAACCTTTCAGGTGGCTAGAAGAAACAACAGACACTGCTGCTGCTCTTATTAGCCGCACTGAAATGATCGGCCAACATTCTTGTCGCTTGTAGCTCATCATGCAGTCCCACCCGGTGAAAATCTGCATCAGCAGTGAAAAAAAAAATGTGTGCAGCGGTAAACTCGCATTCATTCAGCGTTCGGTGTGAAACAGCTTCAAACTCTGCATTGTGTTCGTGCCTAACATTAGCCTTTATCACAGTAAAATTACATGGGCTTTCACATACCATAACTTTAATTTGTCAGCGCTGCTGTCTTGTCATGAGATCATGAGCAGGCTTTATCCTGAGTGGTACCTTACAAATGATCCTTGGTCTATTTTTACCCGCTGGAAGACTGTGGCTATGTACCTACGGTAAGCCTTGAGATCTTTAAGATGAAGCAAAAGCGGACTAGGGCCGTTTTGTTTTCACAATGCACAAATCGCTTGAGAGGTGGTCTGAATTGGGTTCATTTTTTGGGGCCTACAGTAGAGGGGTTCACATATGTACAGAAAACCATGACCTCAGCTGTCCTCACTAAGACTCCTCATAAAGACACTGAAATAGTGTGAAAACACCCTGTAATTCAAATTATACTAGTCTTGGAAATGTAACAGAAGTGTAATATCTAAAATTAAAAAAGATGTTGGCTGTGATCAAGGGTATGTTTTCACTTTACAGCAATATTCATTGTGCTGCTTTTGCAAAACCAGCCATTTACAGTGCAAGCAGAGTGCCATCTGCTGTTCACAAGAGTGCGTAATGATGACTGAGCTTACAACTTGTAGTGCGAGGACGTTCGGAGCTATTAATGGGAAACTCAAGCCATAGATTTTTGTCTGATTTATCTGGATATGACGTGTATGCATTTCTAATAAATAAGGTTATGTTAATGTAAAGTTGATGTTTGTATGAGTTTCATTTTAATAGCTCCATAGACCAGGTCGTATGTTCTTAATTAATAAATGAAAAGCCTTTGTTCTTCCTGTTTGTTTATTTTTGAAGGTTCTCTCACTCGCTGATGTTGGGGCCATCTGGTATGCACCCTACAGGAATCCCACACCCAGCTATAGTGCCCCCATCGGGCAAACAAGAGCATGACCAGTTTGACAGGAACATGTATGCGTAAGTAGCTTTTATGGTATTTACTGCAAAATTGAAAATATTTAAGGTGCGGAGGGAGGACTTTTATATTTATCCAGCCAAGGGCATGAAATTCCACCGCTATATACGCTTGGGAGTAAATCGTGGGTGTCGAGACCAATTATAGAGAGCCTCTATAAAACAACTAAACTTGTGTAGTGATTGTGGGATAAAATGTAACTCTCTTGATGTCAGCCCATTATTCAGTTATCTGATGTCATTGAATTATTTTTACTACATGTTCACCCGATGAAGCTTGTAACAGTTGAAAAGCTGCAGCAAATATATGTGATATGCGAACTTGTATAATCTTTATGCGAACATTTTCCATTCTTATTAAACTCTTTATGATGTCTGAAACACTGAAAGAAATGTTTCTCCTGTATTGCAGTAAGCCTCATTCTGAGCCAAAGAGAGAAAGAGAGCCCAAGAAGCCAGTCATCAAGAAGCCTCTGAATGCCTTCATGCTGTATATGAAGGAGATGAGGGCAAAAGTCATTGCAGAATGCACTTTGAAGGAGAGCGCAGCAATCAATCAGATCCTGGGACGCAGGGTAAGGACACTGAAAACATAACTTGTGAGCTTTTAGAGCTTTAGGCATTTAGGATGTTCTTACTAATGCATTACAAATACACAATGTACTGCATTGTGTCGTGTCTGATTTTATAGCCCAGAATAGTTGTAAAAATCCTTCAAAATGTGTATATAATAACTTATAAACACAAGGTGTCTTCATGAAGTACTAGTTCAATAGCAGGTCATATTAATAACTGCTGTTATTTTATTCAATGGTAACATGTACAGTGTAGATTGACTGTAAGTCAGACACCTGAAGGTATTTTAAGATGATTTAAGTTGTTTAGTTCATTTTGGGAACACCTAGAAGGTACTAATGCTTTAAATACAAGGCACTCTAAATACAAGACATTCTTAATGTTAATTTTTATTCTAACTCATTCATCATGATGGGCATAGACAAATTTGTTACAGCCTCCGACAAATTGGAAGCCTGTGAAATTATGGAAATATTGAATGATTTTATACATGAAACTTCAATAGTTTGTTTATTTGTTACTGAAAAAAAAATATAAAAATGATTAACTTTTGAACAGTACTGCACAAAATGTATATGCTGAATTAACTTGACATTGGGCACATCATTTGCTATATACTGTATCATGTCGTTCATTAAAATCATTACATAGTTAATAATTATAAGTCAACTGAACTCAGCAAGAGACCTCCAAGTATGAGATTTCATTTATATTGTGTGTATGTGTTCTGCAGTGGCATGCTCTGACTCGTGAGGAGCAGGCTAAGTATTACGAGCTTGCCAGGAAAGAGCGGCAGCTCCATATGCAACTCTACCCCAGCTGGTCTGCCCGAGACAACTATGTGAGTACACACACATACTAATAACCTGTTATTTCAACTAACTCACCCATTCTGTTACGTGCTCCTGTACACCTTGGTCTGTTCAAGTTCATGTGTCAACCATTGCACAGAACATTATACAAATCAGTAGCCTCATCCATGCTTCATCCATGTTGTATAATGTATATGTATGATACTATAATAGATGAAAATGGAGCAACTTTGACCAAAGGAAATAACAATAATACTGGTAGAGCCTCTGATCGCACAGTCCTGTTTCAGCCTCTGCTGTTGTTGTCAAATGCAGTACAGCACAAGCATATATTCAGAAAAAAAAACACGTCAGTAACAGCTTATATTTGATGTAAAAAAAAAAAAATTGTTTAATCAGAGTGACAATAAGAGGTGACTGAAGTTTAAACTGAGTCTCATTCATTCATTTCCTATCTCATAGTAGTAGTTCAGGACAAAAGTTGATTGATATTTTGTAGGAAGGCTGAAGGAAAGTGTTTGAGGGCAGGTAACTGTAAAGAGATTCAGCTTGGACTTGCTCACCTAACCACAGAGCACCACTGTGAGGGTGCCAGCTGGATATATATGTTCTATAGGATTCAACCATTTAAACTGCAGTCTACTCGACAAATTCATGCTATACAAAGTTACATTGATTATAGGTCATGTTTTAATTTCTTTCTGGGTAACTACTACAGTGTCATCCATTGCAGACACCTTCCGTACTGCAGAGAACGGAACTGAATGCCCTACGTCCTAGTGGAATTTTATTTAAATATTTTTAAATGTATTTTATTTAGACCTATATAACGGATGGAAGTGCAGGAAGCTAGAACTGGAGTTAAGTTTGAAAGTTTTTTTTTCCATGGACACACCATTTTAAAAGAGATAAAAATGCCAAGAACAAATATCAAGCAAGGAAATTTTATGTGAGCAAAAATGAGTGTTTGCTGGATTTCTCATGTGTGCATGCATTGGTAAAGCTAACTCTAGTGCTAATTTCCAGCATTGGAATACAATCTGGACAGTTTTCAGTAGGGCTGAGATTTAATTTGTAAAAATGTGATAATTGATCATTTGTATTCTGATTTATCATATTTCCAGTATTTTCATGATTTAAAATGTATTTAACAGTTACATATTCAGTATATCTAGGGCAGAACTCCCCATGCTGTGAACACTTGTAGCAGAATAGGCTGTTTTGCAGCAACTTGCTCTTTAAGACACATTGGTGATCAGCATTTCTACTTGATGAATCAATTTCTCCTACGTTCAGAGCATTTGTGTAATACTAAAAGCATATTCGACTTGATGTGAAATTTATGGTGTGAAAAAAAAACACATCCACTTATTTCATCCATAAAAAACGGACTCTGTGGTAAAAGACCTCGTGAGGACTGAACGACAAAAAATGAATACTGAAATATAAGCTTCTAATGCAGCTTCCTTGAGTGGTAGCTCACCACAGACATGCGTTTGTGCTGTGACTCACAGGGCAACTAACTGCTGGTTGTGTAAACGAAGTATATCCAGGACTGCTTTGGATAATAGGTCAGACCACAGAACACTCACTCATACAAAAAAAAAAAAAAAAACAACTACTTATCCATCTCATTGAAATCAAGAGCCACTTGAGACATTTTAGAGCCTCAGTCTTACATAGACTTAGGCGAAATAACTCTCAGTGCTCCTTGTTCATCGTCCACAGTCTCTACCTTGATAGTGTTTGGGGGGGTTTGTGATGTAACTTCCTTTGTGAAAGATGTTGTCTTCCTGGCTGTCATAATTCACAGCAACTAAAAATGCGTCAGAGATTGCTTTGATAAGGTCATGGTACCCACATTATGTGAAGCGAGTGGCATCTGAACTTCCTTAGCAGTGATCCTAATTTGAAATGATGGTTGAAAGATGATCTTGTCAGCCTTAAACCAAACATGTACCTGACCTGGCAGAGGATGAGGGGGAGAAAGTGTGACAGAGTTGTGGTCTACCCTCAGTGTTGTATCACAGACATGCAAACAGGAAGCGCACAGCGGATTCTGGAAAGAGGGGGTGGAAGATAGCAGAAAGATGAACTCCCACTTTCTCATGCTTCTTCATTTAATAAAGACTGCCATATAGTTTTCTTTTGAAAGAGATGGTTAGAGTGAATTAACCCCTTATGTCAAGCCTAGAAAGCAGATATTGCTTTTGTTTCACACTTTTCAGCGTTAGCACAGATTGTGATGCTGAAATGTAACAAAGCTAAAACTTTCTAGATTGTTATTTGGTTTCTGTCACAAGGTACCATTTTGAGCAAGCAAACATGTGAGTATACTGTATATAAAAATATACTTAATATTTTATGTGCTTTTTGTTACTCTAATGACCAGTGGCCGATAATAAGCCCATGGCGATCTAAATTCAGTGAGCAGTGTTGTGTTTCTTTTATATGCAGTTGTATAGTTGCAGTTTTTTAGATGCAGTTGGTCAACGTGGCATGCGTTGTTGTTTTTCTGAGTTAGATAAGCAAGTTAACACCTCTAGTTCAACATTCAGCATCCCAAAGATGGACATTCATATACCCCAATTTCTTTGGAGGCAGTTCTTAAAAGAGTTCAAAGAGACAGCGTCTCAGAATGTATTGTCAATTAAATGTTAAATGTACGTTACTTATCTTAAATAATCGCCTGGCCATGATCCCAATCCAAATAATCAAGGTTCTGTTGTCTGGGTACACATTTCACACATTGCTCAAAGAACAGTTGTCCTTTATCTGTCCTCTCTATATCTTCTTCCCCACAGGGCAAAAGAAAAAGGAGAAAAAGAGACAAGCAACAAGATTCTACCACAGGTACAACCATGCTTTAATTTCATTGCATTGCATGCTTCATTGCATTTACAAGCAAATCAAACCCATTCTACACTATTTAAAGTCAACCTGCAATCAATTTGACGTGTTTTACCTTGTTAGTTCATGTCCCTGGTCATACTAAGCACAATTCATCATATCATCTAGTTAAATTCTTGTTTTCCTGTAATTTTCAGCCCATATCTAAAACGTTTTTATTACGTCACCAATCACCAGCAGGCAGGGTAAAATAATATTTACCAAAAATATAATATTTCACATCTTCCTCCTATCATAGCATGTTCAGCTAGCTCAGAGACCCTCCCTAATACTGCGTTTTACTGAGAAATATATTAGGGTATGACCGATCTCGTGCTCTTTTTTTAAATGCAGTGCACATTTGCAGGGATTTTTATAGAAATGTTCATCAGTTTAGACAAAAGTGTCTGTTTTCAAAACGTCCAATCAAAATTGATGCAATTTTCTGAAAAAAATGGGATACCGACACACTGAAGAAGATGCTACTAAGCTGATTTAAAATGCCTAATTGAAAGAAACTTAACATTTAAAGACAAAATTCATCTTAAAATTTTATTTTCATATTTGCTGAAGCTCCAGACTGGCATACTATGTAAAAGACTATAGGATAACCATAGTACTATATTAACTAAAAAAAGGACTTCTAAGGGTTTTGAAATAAAAAAAAAACTTATGCTCTCAGAATAGCAGCAATCAACAGTGAAGTAAATGCGTTTCCAGGTTAAACTTCCCATGTTAATGTCCTGAAACCTTCAGCAAAAAGCCACAACTTGGATTTTAATGCCGATCCGTGTTTTTTCTGTCTATAAACACTTCACCTCTCTGTCCTTGCCTTCTACTTTCCCCCCTTTCCCTCTGTTCCTCTCTTTCTCCTGCTCTTTTCTCTTTTCTTTGTGTACATGCATGCTTCCTTGTGCTCAGACCCTGGCTCCCCTAAGAAATGCCGAGCTCGCTTCGGCCTCAGCCAACAAACGGACTGGTGTGGCCCATGCAGGTGTGTACCTCTGCTCTCCTGTCATGCCTCTATCTGTCCATCCTTCCCCCTGTCTTTCATTTGCTGCTATGCACAGCTCTACATGCTATCCTTTCACTAACACTGGAGTCACACTAGGGCCCAACTCTCTCAGATCAATGCTGTATGTAAAGAAAAAGACATCTCAACAGGTCTACAGTTTAAAAATTTTAAATGAAAGCAGAATGCCAGTGTTTTTTATATTTATTTCATCTGTATTGTATGATCAATTACCATGGACAGTAAGTTTGCAGCATTTCCCTGTACTTGCACTGGTCTGTTCAGATGCTGTTAGAATTGTATATTGAATGAACACGAGGCTTGTAACTTGCAGTTTTCTACCTCTGACTAAGACAAAAAATAAATAAATAAATAAACTGGGGATTCCTACTAAGAAAGTTGGTGGGTGGCCTCATCTCTGAGTTCAGCATACAATGTCTTATTAACATGGCTTCTAAACAATGTCAATTTACTTGAAAAAGTACCACCGCTTTACTTTTAAATGGGATTATAGTAATATTTACTTAAGATCATTCAGCATACAGTGTAATTTGTTGAACCTAACATTGATCATAAAGTTCAGTCTTTTGAGAAGGTAAATATATCAAGAACGTCAAAGGTACTTACAAAACTCGGTACTAAAGGTGCTAACAATGTTCATTTTTCATAGACGTCCATGTTTTATTCCACTTTGTAGTTCAACGCATGAAAGTTAAACATGAGATAATTCTGAGCTCCAACTTTAAGTCGAACACAACATATGTACAAGAAAAGGCACTGAAATTACTGCCTGTGGTCATCGACCTTATACTACAGATACAGAAGGTAGACTTTTTTATTATTTCTATCTCTATAAAATTCTATATACAAAGTATTCATTGTATTGCCATTTTCACTATATGTGACTCTATTTGAGACATCTTTATATGTACCTAAAAAATCTAAAATGATCCTAGATGTAGTGGTCTTACATGTAATATCATTGTATCTAAAATAAGTTTTTGAAAAAATGTAAAAACATGCTGACTGTAGCACAAAAAGGAGGTTTTTCCCTTTTAAAATGTAGCTCAGGCCTGTACTCTTTAGTATTTGCTCTTAAAGAAGCCATTAATACTTTACTCACAGCAGAATGAGCTTCAGCATTGTCAGCAGGACTATTATTGCAAAGCCTGTTCTATATGTGTCTATGTGTCTCCCCCATCATCACGTCATGGAAACATCCGGACATGATACATTCACACACAACAAGACAAAAAGCAAGATGCTTGTGGTTTAGAAAGCTCCAGCAAACCCCGAGACCAGACAACACCCAGAGCAGTTCTGTTAGAACTGCAGCACTTTTGATGGCATTCACACCTACGCATCTCCCCGCAAACTCCATATCGCTCCCCACTCCCCCTTCTCTTGTCTGTCTCCTCTCGTTATCAACAGTGCGGTCAGCTTCAGATGCATTTGATGGCACATTCTGACATTTCTGGGGAGCGCTCTTTGCGAGACGCGCCCATCTCTGCGGTGGCCGAAAGTGACTAACGTTCTTCTCTGAGATGCTCTCATGCGGAGGAGAGTCACTGTGCGTTACTTTGATTTGTTTGATACTCACCAAAGAGGGCTGTAGCAGCTGACACTTTGTTTTGTTGCCAGCGAAATGAAAGCATTTCCTGTTCTTCTCACTTTCATTATTGTAGTGTTTTAAGACGCAGCACCTTAACCGTTAAGCCTATTGGCTTTCTAACACCATTACTCCAACATTATAACTGATACATAAACATTCCTGCACAAATAAGTGTTAATGTAAAAGTCTGTTTGTTTGTCCTGTGATGGATCGGCGACCTCTTGCTTAACAACCGCTGAGATAGGCGCCAGCACCTCTCGTGACCCAAGAGGATAAGCAGCTTAGATAACCAATGATGTATTTTGATATGTAAAACATATAGACATGTATATTTCATTAAGATTTCATTGTTTCATAAATGATTCTTGTTATTATGTAGTATGGTTGGGTTAGGGTTTTTAAGCATTAAGACATTCCACAAACTGGACCAGTCTCTCAAACACTGGATACTTTCAAAAAGGTTTGCCTGCATTTACATATTAAGAGTTTTAAATCATTTCCACGTTGTACAGTATAAAAGTTGACTGTTTCTCAAATCAGTTCATTTTAAAATGAAATGCAGAATGGCATATAAGCACCCATTATTACTGTAAACATGATCTGAGTTTTCTTTTCCATTTCATCAAAAACGTAGATGACTTTAACATGTAGTTTCATTTTCTACTTGCCCTGTGCTCTAATGCAGATGTTACATAACTTAAGAAATGACATTGTATGCTGTTTTTTACATCATAATTAATCAATTTTCATTCTGTACATTTACTTGTGGACACTTGTGGTAACAGCCTGCTGTCTATATAAGCATTGATGCCCATGTATGACATATAAACAAGTATTCGTGTGTGCACTAAATCATAAGGAGGAATCTGTGGCTGCTGACCAGAAACCAACAATGTCAAAGGACAAATGAAAATGTCTATTTAATTGTGTTGATTGTTAGTCTTCTAAAGTAGTGGCAGTCTAGAAAAGGTTAACTTTATTATCTAAAATAAGTACTGTTTATTGGAACAGTCCCTTCACTGTGACATTAATGAGCATTTCAAAGATGCAAGCAAGAATGCTTGAACAGTATAATCCATGAATTAGCAAGCGATTATGACTGTGGTTTTGGTTTCACTAAAAACTTGCCGGAATTCTTCACAACTGAAAGTGGTTTCAGATTTGAAACATGAGTTTATCTTTACAAAGCCATCTATTTACAAAGCCACCCTAGATAAGTTAAAATAGCTAGCTAGGGGGGGGGGGGTACTACTTATAAAAATGTAAAAGTATTTACACAATACTTCACAAGAACAGTACACTAATGAATTAACATACATAATGCCAGTGCTCTCATTTTTAGGGCTATATCTAAAAAGAAGAACTTAAAGCAGAGGTCAAAAATGAATCAACTTTTGCAGTGACTCTACATGTAAAATAATGTAGCTATGACGTGTAGTGAAGAATTTAGATCTGCTCTCCAAAAGCGATTTCATATTGACATAAAGGAGGAACAAACTGTTTGCTTCCATGTGTATAATCAGCCCAGTGTGTGGTTCCTTTGCATTAAGATGTTTTACTTATTTAACTCGATGGATTTTGAAAAGAATATGCTTAAAATGTTTTTGTATCTGCCTCAAATGCTGGAAATAATAAGGCAGCGGGTTATATTAAGTTAAATACATCAATATCAATTGGTACATCTGATTAAGCCGTGTTTGTCCTTTTATTTTCTGTCTTCATGATGAAATGAGTGTTCGTATTTGTGACATTTTACATCCACGCTTTATTCACAGATAACTCTCTTGACTGTTCCTAGGAGGAAAAAGAAGTGCATTCGCTACCTTCAAGGAGGACAGTGCACCAGCCCCCATTCTTCCGATGGAAGTGCTATAGACTCGCCCTCCTCTCCTGTCCATCACCTGCCACAGCCCACCTCTCCTTCACACTGCCCCTCACTTTCCCCTACGTCACCAATCAGCAATCTCCATACAGCACAGAACAGAAAACACTCCAACACTCTGCCCTCGCCGCTCAGAACCAGTAAACTCTCTCTTGCCTTCAGCAGAGTTAAAACAGAGACAACTGTCCATAACCTCCAGCCAGGCTGCCCCGTGCCCCAGGCCCACTAACATCAACACCCATCTGCCTCCATTCTAATCCATCTGCTCGCCATCCGCCAAGACCTTCACTAGAGACAGTATGGAACACAGACCAGAGATCAGGAGCCTTTATCAGCACCAAGCACAAGAGGAAAATGTTAACTGGACAGTCTTATATCCTGTCTGTGTTTTATGCTTTGGTTTGCCCTCTTCTTACAAGTGGAGAAAGAGCAGCTATTTCTTTCTAATCCGTGAAGGCATTTTCTTTTATAATAGACCCCACAGGTGCTTCCCCACATGGCGAGTAAAAGTCAGAACATTTTTTTAAACGATCAAGATTGAGTTTTCTGTACACATTACTACACATTACGGTTAATGGCAATACATTATTGAATGAAAACCCTACAACAGGGTTGGTCAATCTTATCCTACGCGCAAAGGGTCAGTGTGGCTGCAGGTTTTCACTCCAAACAAGCGGACATACAACTGATTCTCCTTGTTTAATCAATTGGTCTTAGTCTTCAAACATGTTTATCAGGTGACCTCCTGCCTTGTTGTAGTGAAAACCTGGTCACACTGGCCCTCTAAGATTGGAATAAGATTGAACACTGCCCTACAACATCTGGCATCAACCCGTGTCCAGAAAACGTGCCCAAAGTCCTTCCGTTTCCCTGGTTTGGCCTGTTAAACATTCTTGAAAAACCAAATGCATTCTATTTCAAGTGTTGTAAATCTGTTTTTATAGATATTGAATTCTCTATATATAATTAAACTTTTATATGTTTTTATGTAAAAAAAATTGGTTTTCATAGTCTGTTTTTCTTACATTAAAAAAGCCACTTTTGAAAATAATTTTGTTCTATAGAGTTGTAGTGTGTAGTATGTCTTGTCTGTCATCTCATCCGTCATTGATCCAAACACCACTGTGTAAAATGAAGTATGTGCATGTCTTTCCAGCACCAGAAATGTCAACAAAAAAAAAAAGATAATGCTTCATTTTGCTTTTCACGTCTGTGCTGTCAAATTGCTCTATATGCAAGTCAATCAGTATTCATTCAGTGAGTCTATTCTGACATGGAATAAAAGTGCAAGTTTCAATGTTCAAATGGAGCATTCATTTACGTCAGTACAATGTCTGAAAATGGTTCTTCTGCTGCACTCAAACTACTGTGCTTGTTCACCTCATATACAGCAGAGGGAGCTGTTCTACATGACTGCTCCTTTTATCTACTCTTATGTATTTAAAAAAGAAATCAGTATTCATGACTGACAGTACTGGCAAAGTAAAGACTTTTTTTTTCCTCTCTATTTTAATACAAGTGGATTTGTTATTTTTCTTTGGTGGAACATCATTTTGATTAAACTATTTTGGAAATCTATATCTAGTATGTTGTCTCATTAAGACACAGTCAACACTGATATATATGTGATTAATTTTAGTGAGCCAGATCAATATACTTCATTTAAAGGACATCCTACAGTGGTACGATCATGACAGAGTCCTATCTACATCTTATAGCAGTTCAAATTATAATATAAAATTTTACCACTTGAACTACTTTGAACACTAGACAGGATTGTGTGGCCTAGATTTAGTCCATTTCTATGCAAAACAGCTTGTGGCCAAAAAAAAAAAAAAATCACTGAAGAATCCTCATAACTTGCCCATTGGTGCGGTTTGAATTACAAAGTGGACTAAGTATCAGTAGCAGCTACCAATGCAGTATGTGGTTTGCTGGGAAGTAAAGCCAAAAGCTGCAAGCCTTTAAACACAGTGTTACTTCTAAATGGATTCTGATTTGTATTTTGAAGAGAAAAAAAAAAAAAAGCACACATTTTGTTGGTTTTACTTTCAGAATTTAATGATTATTCCTAAGCTTCATTGTAAGAGCAGAACTAAGAAAATGAGTCCAATCATTTACAATGATAACAGGCAAAATAAATGTCCAAGCTGCATGAAAACATTTTACTTCTTAAACGAGTACTTCCAGTCCACAGGACAAGTTGAAAATTTGTATAACCTTCCAGACTTCCCACAACTTTTTATTCTTTCTTCAGCATGAATCATGAGAAGACAGTATGTACGAGGCTGCATTTATAAAAGTTACCACTGAGCTTTTAACAAATTTATTTGTCAAAAATGTACTTGGCTGCCTCAAAGAAACAGATCTAGTTTTAAAAAGGAAAAAAAAAAAAAAAAAAAAAAAAAAAAAACACTTTCTAGCAACAAGGATTATTTCTGCTGAATATATGAAGAGAAATAAAAACAGGAAAGAATTTAAATTATACTTTTCTTCTGCACCACACAAGCAAGTAAGATCATGCTATGAATACACAAGGGGTCTCATCCTATTGGTCTACAGGTGAATATCAACAAGTATGAACAGCGCAGTGCAACCAGTAAATCTGTTTTGGGGACAATCCTTACAGTGTGTTAGTGTCAAGCAGAGCTTCCTTATTTCTCTTCACACCACTGGTTCTCCTTGCGTACCTGAACAGAAAGAGAAGCGCGAGTGAAACTACATTCAAATGTATGCATTTTGTTTTCTCTTTAGCTGATCAAATCCATATAGAATATAATGATCAGGGTTTTCTCTAATGGTTAAATAACAAAAGTGGCCCACTTTTGGCCAGTTTAAGTTTTAAGGAAACAAAATCTGAAATCATGGAGACATTAATTTACAATCACAAAGACTGATTTATCAGACATGGTGACGTGACCGTCTGCTAAGCTATGTGTTGTTTTTTTTTTTCTTTTTACCTGAGCTTCCTCTTCCTCTGTGAAGTCATTTTTGATATTGAACGTCTTTCTGATCTCCTCTGGGGTTTTGCCTTTGATCATATTTGCGACTGTCTTGCAGGTGACATCTAGCAAGCCTTTGATGTCCAAATAATTTGCAGCCTAAACAAGGGAGGCAAAGATGAAAGTAAAGCAAGGGAAGTGTGGTTGATGAATCTATTATAAAATAATGCAAATGAAACCTACTTTCCGTCAGAAAGGATATAAACATATTCCTGTATCATACTCCGAGACTCAAATGACAAGCTTTACTAGTGTTTACGATTAACAGAGCGCTGTAACATCACTATGCCAAAACAGGTATTGCATTAAATGCAGGAGACAAACATGTCACTGGTTTGACCCAAGAAGCCACATTAAACACGACATCCCCCTTTCATTACGATCACACAATGTAGTCAATACAATATTAGCACAATATGTAGTCTACGTTGCAAGAAAAAAAAAAAAAAAAAACACTAAACAATTGACATGTCTATTCCTGCAAAAGACCACCAAGTATCCCTGCTGCAAAGGACTAATCTAATCCATTTCCTTTTTTGTTTTGAACCCACAGCCAATTAAAAAAGAGCCTAGGAGGGAAAAAAATAATATCCAAAACATATCTCCGCAACTATCCACATAAAGTCCACCTCCACTGTTACTTAAGGTTTTACTCCACTCATGTCAAAATTCCAGTGCTCATGGGCTACACTACTGAAGACATTCAGCCTCACTTAACACCTGACTCAGTCATATTTAACAGGGCCTACAGAAGTTACAAGAAGAAAGCTTAATCTCAACAGACCTCAGAACCCAGTTTGACACACATGCTTTGCACTAAACTCTCCACTAAAGACAAAAAAATTTATATATATATATATATATATATATATATATATATATATATATATATATATATATATATATATATATATATATATATATATATATATATACATACACACACACACACACACACACACACACACAAAAATAATACTATGGACATGGAAATATGCAAAACGTTGACTTCAATCTACATTCTATATATGCATACCATAACAAACTAAGGGCAATAAAAATAAAAAATACTATACAAAATTCAAAGCCCCCTATTTTCCCCCATTAACATGCAACATCTAAAGCAGTGAGTTTAGAACAGTTTAAACACATGTCTATATCAAAGACATCAAGAGACATAATCAACAGACCAGAATTAGCTCAAAGAGTGTGCCCTGGTCTACTTTAAGGAATTCCTGATCCCACACAGGAATGTCATCTGTCCTCTTTTCTTTGTTTTCATCATCCTCAGGGGGTGGAGGGTCATCTTTGTGATGGGTGCACCACTGAATCACCTGTACACAAACAAAATGCACACATAAGGCTTGCCGTTATTACAGGATTAAACACAATGACTTGATAAATGAATTCTAATTTATGGTGGCAGGACTGAAGAGAAGAGCCTAGGAAATCCAAGAAACCAAGAGAAATTCAACCCCCCTGCTACCCACTTCAGACCAGCTAACCATGCCCCAGCTATCGCCACCTACCTTGGATTAGCTGCCCACCCTACACTGATGTTTTAATTGACTCCTAGCTATTACTACTACTGCTATTAATTTTAGTAGTATAATCACTTGTAGGTAGTTTGACCAGAGGAGGATGGGTCCCCCGCTGGTGAGCCTGGTTCCTCCCAAGGTTTCTTCCTCAGTTCTGAGGGAGTTTATCCTTGCTACTGTTGCCTCTGGCTTGCTCAATGGGGGGGGCGGTTACACTCTTGTTAAAACCCTGTCTTTTCTGGAATTCTGTGAAGCTGCTTTGTGACAACATCCGTTGTAAAAAGCACTATACAAATAAATTTGATTTGATCTCAGAGGTCTTAAATCTTGTACTGTGAGCGTCCTGTATTTTGTAGTCACTGGTAGTTTCCTTTAGCTGTTGATGTAATTGACAATATACTCAACAATGATTACAAAACCCAGCTGGGTTCAAGATCTAGATTTGAAAACCTCCGTTTTAAATCACCACCATCAATGTTTCTTAAGGCAGAGGTTCCCAATCCCAGTCCTGGCAACACCATGCTATGCAAATTTGTGTAGGTTCACTGGTCATTTTGATGTCTATATACACCATTTTTCCGAAAGTATTCGGTTGTCTGACTTCACACACACAAACTTGAGGGACATCCCAATCTTAATCCATAGGATTTAACATGATGTCGGGCCACCCTTTGCAGCTATAACAGCTTTAACTCTTCTGGGAAGGCTTTCTACAAGGTTTAGAAGAATTTCCTAAAAATTCCCTCCTAAAAATTTCCTGTGTTTACAGGAATTTTTGACCATTCTTCCAGAAGTGCATTTGTGAGGTCAGGCACTGATGTTGGATGAGAAGTCCTGGCTCGCAGTCTCTGCTCCAATTCATCCCAAAGGTGTTCCATCTGGTTGGGGTCAGGACTCCGTGCAAGCCAGTCAAGTTCTTCTACAACAAACTCGCTCATCCATGTCCTTATAGACCTTGCTTTGTGCACTGGTGTACAGTCATATTGGAATAGGGAAGGGGCCGTGCCCAAACTGTTCCCTCAAAGTTAGGAAAATTGAAACATGAAATTGTCCAAAATCTCTTGGTGCTGAAGCATTAATAGTTCCTTTCACTGGAACTAAAGGGCCAAGCCCAACTCCTGAAAAACAAGCCCACACCACAGTCCCCCCTCCACCAAACTTTACTTGACACAATGCAGTCAGACAAGTGCCGTTCTCCTGGCAACCGCCAAACCCAGACTCATCCATCAGATTGCCAGACGGAGAAGCATGATTCGTCACTCCAGAGAACACGTCGCCACTGCTCTAGAGCTCAGTGGTGGTGTACTTTACACCACTGCATTCGACACTTTGCATTGTGCTTGGTGGCCTAAGGCTTGGATGCAACTGCTCGGCCATGGAAACCCATTTCATGAAGCTCTCTACATACTTTTCTTGATGTAATCTGAAAGCCACACGAAGGCTGGAGGTCTGTAGGAGATCTGCAGGAAGTTGGCAACCCCCGCCTTAATTCCCAATCACTTCCACTTTGTTATAATACTACTGACGGTAGACTGTGGAATATTTAGTAGCGAGGAAATTTCATGACTGATCTTGTTGCATAGCTGGCATCCTATCACAGTACCACACTGGAATTTACTGAGCTCCTGAGAGCGACCCATTGTTTCACAAATGTTTGTAAAAGCAGTCTGCATGCCTTGGTGCTTGCTTTTATACACCTGTGGCCATGGAAGTGATTGGAACACTTCAATGATCTCAGTGGATGACTGAATACTTTTGGAAATATGGTGTATGTGCAGTACACATCACAAGCTCTGGTCCCACCACCACTGTAAATAAATCCAAATTGGTAATTTCTCAATGCCATTCTGAATTACATCCTAAATTATGCTGAACTTCTCTGGAAAATCTCTGGAATTCTGCTTTATTTGCTTTTCAGAGTTTAATCTGTAAAGACACAGCGCGCACATACGTAACCATGATTGCAGTTCAAGTCATACGTGCCACCACTTTACAATTTAGCTAAATATTTCAGCAGGAACAAAACATGGTATATATATATTTACTGATAACATGTTAACATTTTGACATACTGGCACAACGTCATATACTCTACCTTTTTGAGGATGGCTGCGTTCACGTTGGGGAGCGGGACGGGATCATCATCCCCTTCATCATCCATACCCAAATCTGATAAACAAAGCAGAAGAAATAAAGCAGACATATTTTAAAGATAAGTAATCATTTGAATATAGTAATATTGTAATTAAAACAGCAATATAGGTAAATTTAATTAAGCTGGGTTAACTAGCTTACCTTCTAGCATCGTCTTTATGGTTACTGACTGCTTGGCGATTTCAACATCCACCTCAAACATCTCTCCGTCGGAACTTTGCAGTTTAATTGTCGGCATCTACAACGGACTACATTTTAATACAGACAATCGGCAATCGCGGGTGACAATACATTAGTTAAGATTCGTAATTTAAACAGACAAACTGCGAGCTAGCTAGCTATAGAGTCCACCCTGCTCGCTACGTTACCTAAATAACGTTAGCTAGCTATTTAGCTAATGGTCCTATGGCAAACAAAAACATGCACCAGCGAAACGAGGCTATTTATCCAGAAAGTACTGCTGTTGCTCTATTGCTTTCTCATTATCTTAATTTCCTAACCAGATACCCTACCGGCACCAAACGAATACACACAGACCGAACAAGCTGCGACTTAACTAACTGACTAGCGTTAGCTAGCTATCGTTAGCGGCTTGCTAACAAGCCTTAGCTGCAAGTCAATAGCAAGAATGACTAACAAGACACTAAAATACAATGTAGTGCCGTTACTCACAAACCCACAGTTACACCATATGATAAATAAATATTTATGAGAGTCCCGTGTTAATTATCGAGCTGGTCAGAACCAACCAACCTACTTCTAACAGGCAAGACCTGCTAGTAACGTTAGCTAGCTGACTTGGTAATATCAAGGCCTCGCTTAGCAACCATTAGCTAGCTAGATTCCAGGATAATTCTCCCTTAAACCGACAGATACAGTTATATTCTCAATACAGAGTGGTTCCGCCAAGATTAAGACACGGTATTCTAAAGCTATCATGTACTCACATTGACACTGTTGCTGCCCAAATTAAAGACAAGATTTGAACGTCAACAAGGCCGGCGGCAAGCAGAACTCGCTGGTGTAACGCCGAACGTTAGCTAGCACAGGCGCATTGTCATTAAGTGCAGGCAGGGGGGTCTTTGTGAAAGCAGCCAGCAACATTGCCTGCATCATACGTTTCTCTCCCGGGTCGACAGCTACTTAAGCTAGTTTTCCGAATCTTGGATTTACGTTTGTGTGTCTATTTGCCCATGAAAAAAACAATCCAACACAAACATACGTTACATACATACGCCAAACGTCCATAAATAGTTATGTATTAACTTGGTAAATACTGAAAGTGTAAAGCAAAATGTCACTTTACAAAACGAAAACAGCCTACAATATCCATGTCGATTATTTTAAGCGTTCAGAAGGCTGAATTAATCTGCTAAGTCTTATGCATGAAATTACTGTTCATCAGACAAAGATGAAAACAAATACAAAAACAGAGCGATTGGTGCCCCGATACATCTGTTGGTGCTTGAGTAGTAGCTACGTAGGTTCGACCAGAAAGGCCACAAGGTGACGCAATTTAATAAATATTTTACATAGTATAGCAGAAATGCCTGCGTTCGCGCTCGACTCTATTCATGAAAGTGGTTGAGAACAATCTAATCGGATGAAAAATGGAAAATGTTTGCATGCAGTGCCGTGACTGTGTGGGCGTCAGTTTTACAGCCAATTTATTTTTCTGGTTTTTGTCAAATCTCAAAAAGTTACCGAAAGCGTTTAAAATATGAATAGCTAACTGCAGTACTACAGCTGGGTGTTTTTAATGGTTGTGAGCTACCTTTACCCACTTCCTTCGCTAAACAGCCAGTAAGAGTGTAGTGAAACAAAAATGTCCTGGGATGCAAATTCATGACCAGCGTTCATCTAAAATGTAACTGAAGAAATCAAATTAATTAAAATAGTGTAAAGAAATGTACGAACTTCAAAACGTCCCGTTTCGTTTCAAGACTTACCGTTTTCCAAATACGGCGTTAAGTAGAATATTTAGCTGCCACATGTCGACTGTGAGTTTCTACAGTTTAACATTTCTTTTTAACAGCAACAGCAACCAAACGATCACAGTGACATTCAATCAAAAATCACATGTTGATTTTCTGTTATGCTTAAAACAGTGTAATAGTGGATAAACAAATCGTATAAAATGCCACTTCAGCGCCCCAATGTACGTCCACGCAGTAGTGCAGAACAGGTTTGAAGCATTTACCAGAGCCGGTTTATAAGGAGACGGACCACTCTCTATTCCTCCCGTTATATCAAAAAACAGGACGCCAGAGGGCGCCCACGAGTGAGCCTTCAATGAATGGGAGTAAATGGCGCTCAACGGCTAAAAACGAAAACCTAAAAGTTTCTAATAACTCACCCAGAACGTTTCTTTCATTTTAGAAAGTAGAAGGATGTATTTCACTAAAAACCCAAAGAAAACTCATCTATATATTTAATTTTTTCTACAGCAAACGGCTTTTGGGCGGCAGAAGCGGGATATTCCTGCTAGAGCGCGATGATTGATTGGCGAGCGGAGCCGCTCATTGGCTGTTTGCACTCTGACGTCATGAACGTACATGAGGCGCCGTTATAAACTCTTATAACTCGAGATTGAAAGCGCTTAAAAACATAACAGCAATGTTAAAATGTTTTATGATGTTCAGGAAATGCTTGTATTCTGCTACATTTAAAATGTTCAAGCATTTATAAAGTATTATTTTGCTCAAATGCTCCACTTCAACCCATTCATTTTGGACTCACTCGGGAGCGCCCTCTAGCGTTTGAGAAAACCAGAAAACATTGCAGTGGTAATTCTCCTCTCTACAAGTTCTCTGCATTTACTTCGTCTTCATATTGCCCAGTAGGTCACGCACCCTTGTGTGTCTCTGTAGCTACACAAAGCTTCAAGTACCTGATCACCTCCCAGCACCGCTCTTAACGCGTCAGAAAGATGAAGTGGAACCGACGTTCAGCCTTGAATGCTTTTAAAATTAGACGGTCAAGTCAGGTGAAGAAACAATACACAAAAAATGAAGGAGCAAATTCCAACTTTATTATTCAGCTGGTGCCCATTATGCAGACATTTACCCACCACAAGAACCTTTCACCATGCTCACAATCTGGTATGTCTCCCATACACAAACTGATCAGATGCCTGTTGAACATGTTTATTTTCAATTTAATTTTTTTTCTGCTGAAAATGGTTGCTGGGATACATACCATAAGAAAAAAAAAAAACACTTCTTCAATAATAATAAAAAGGAAAAGAAAAACATTGCTCAAAAACATTTGACGTGACTGTTCACTCTTCTCATAAAAAAGTGCAAACAGATTAAAAACATTGTTTAGAAAACATGAGGTTCATAAGTATGCGACGAATGGACGACAGCATGAAAACTTCAACAAAGTCCATTTACTGCCTAGGATCTACAGACTGGACAACAGGAACAAGAAGTGGGGAAAAAAGAAATTACTGGATATCTTATGGTTATGATACTGGACAGAGGCTTCTGGAATTTATTTTTGGATATGGCACATTTTTTGGTCCATGTATACAGACATTTTATTTCTCTGAATGATTAAAGAGCCCCCCAAACCCCCGCCCAAATCTGAATAATCTGGAGATTTCCTTATAGGGACACCCACCCATCTAACCCTGTTTTCAAGCTGAATATAGATTATGGCAATACTGCACTGTTTAGAACTTAGAGGAAGTAGTCAGGTGTGCGGCGCGTGACGTGGGGCTCTCCTCTACGAGGGGCTGGATCAAACTGCAGGCTGTATAGAAATAAAGACAGAGTTAGTTATGTAAAAGTTATGTTAATCATGTGGAAACAGAGTGACAATGCCAAGAGTACAAAACATTGTGCTCTATTCACATGATTTTTGTGCCAGTGAGATACATGTTTAGATTTAGGAATCTGATAATTGAAATTGGGGGATTTGTTGTATATTGTCTTAATTTGTATTGTACTTGTTTGTACCAATATGCTGCCACATGGAATTTTAAGTTTTATTTATATATATATAAATATATATACGAGTAACTTGTATGGAGCAAATCTGCAAAACTGAGTGTAGATATTCTTTGCAAATGCTCATTTGATGGACATGGATCCAGGTCACAAAGATTTTTTGTAGGGAAATTAAAGTTTAGCAAAAATTTACATTTGCTGCTATTAAGTATTTTCCCTGACAAGACAACGGCAAGCATTTACAAAGTTAACCATTAGGTGGGTTTAAAGTCAATCTGACCACAACTTGAGATTTTATATTTTATAAAGGATCCACTGTAAAACTGAACACAACATGCAACTTAAAGAATGTTACTTGTTTGACTGTGACTTAACACCAGGTATGTAACTTACTAACAATATTGCAATTCACAAAAGAGTATATATCTGTGTTAGCACGGGTTACAGCAATGGTAATCAAATGAACAAAAACTACTCATACAGTGAAACAATCTGTACTAAACACATATGTGCAACTATTTCATGTCAACAAAAAACATTTTGAATTCCTTTCTTTACTTCTTGCTTGTGAAATACTTACAAAGAGTACTTCAGGGTGTCATCTAGTTCCATTATAGCTGCCTGATTACCACAACGATAGCAGTAGTTGGGTGCACTGAAAATCGTTACCACATTGCGATCATGGCACCAGTTGTAACCCTGGGAACAAAAGGATATATTCAACAGCTGTAATCATGCAACCTTCTTTAAAAAAAACGCCACACTTTATTTAACAGTATCTGTGTTGCTGATATCACTTGTATTTAAAGGTTTTTTAAAAATAATTAATTTTAAAAAGGGAGGGGGGTGATAATATCTGAGTACTTGCAGCTTCATGTGTTTACAAATGCTGCTCTACTCACCTCCATCACAAGCTGGTGAGCTCTAGAGACCAGGGTGAGGCCGTTGGCATGGTTGAAGGTTTCCGATATGTCCTGCCCAAAGGTGTAGCCTGCACCTCTGGGTGAAATCCCCCAACCGCCACGGTCATCTGGGTCTGACCACAGCAAATCGCACATGGGTCCCTAAGGACAAGGTAGCATTAGTTTTTGCATGTGAACAAAAGTCTTCAGCTACTAACTTCAGCTAGTCTAACAGTCTTATACCTCGTGTGGAACTTCCTGTAAACGATCCAGTGCACGGATGTGATCCAGTGTGTCTATGGACGGTGAAAGTCCTCCATGTAGACAGAATATCTGAAAACAATAAGTTCAAGGGCTCTCACAGATGTATTTTATGCACAAATTGTGAAACTGTCCTATATTGCCAAATAAGAAAACATATGTACCTGACCATCTACCAAGGCTGTTAGAGGAAGGTAATCAAAAAGGTCTGTGAAATATTTCCAGACATTTGCATTGCCATATTTCCTTAGGCACTCATCGTAAAAGCCATACACTTGCGTGATCTGTCTGCTTTCGTGATTTCC
Organism: Pygocentrus nattereri; assembly: GCF_015220715.1. Lineage (NCBI taxonomy): Eukaryota > Metazoa > Chordata > Actinopteri > Characiformes > Serrasalmidae > Pygocentrus > Pygocentrus nattereri. The sequence continues at coordinate 29,872,798 of NC_051226.1, read as the reverse complement.
TCTGAGAATGGTGATGCGCTCACGGTACCTAACCTGAAATCAAATTTGAACAAAATTAGTGTTTACATTTACAAAACAAAGGTATAAAATTGCATGGTATTTCATCCCGTACAAGTTACCCCATCATTAAAAAGTACCTTAAGAGCTACAAGCAGTGTGACTGTTTCCACAGAATAGTAGCCTCTGTCCACATAGTCTCCCATGAAAAGGTAATTTGTGTCTGGTGACTTTCCTCCAATTCTGAAAAGCTCCATGAGGTCATGAAACTGGCCATGGACATCTCCGCAAACCGTTACTGGACATCGTACCTCTTGTACATTTGATTCCTTGGTCAGAATTTCTTTAGCCTATCAGAAACAAATATAATTTAATATAATAAAAACAAATATAATTTATTATAAAACACTAAACAGCATCAAGACACATTGTTTTCCATGTTGATTTTTTGAATTCCATGCAACCTCAAACACAGGTAAGATCTGAGATCATACCTTTGTTCTTTAGCATTACCTAGCAGAAACAAGACTAGCCACTTCAGCCAGTTACCACATATAAAAGCATTCATCACGGTATAGCATTGCCTAACAATGTCGTGCTTGGCGCAAACCGCTATGTGATGTCAGGATTCAACGCATCATATTAACTGGCAGTCATTACCTTTGTTTGTGTTAGCAATGTTAGCCTAAATTCACTAAGAACAACTAAATCCAGTAAATTGTATGTAAATGGGAACTTTGAGTAGCATAATGATTAGTAGTGACATAAACAACCTAAAGCTAAATATAAAACGAACATACACAATACTAAGTGCATCCTAGACAATACAAATTGTTGCCTAACACTGTCAGGGACATCTACATCAGCAGGTGGAACTGTGCACTGTTTTAGTGTAGACACATGATTAAAGATGAAACGATTACCGGTTTCACTGTAACCTGCGGTAAAATTAATGAGTTAGTAATACCGTTTCAACTTTAAATTATCGTTAAAACGAAAAAAGCAAAAAAATGATGCGAAATCTCACTTTACAGAGTCAAAACAAAGGCAGAATCATTCTCTCAGATGCAGCTGTGTGTGTGTGTGTGTGTGTGTGTATAGAGGGGAAGGGGGAGAGGGAGAGAAGGGAGAACATGGTAGAATGTAATGACAGAGATTCCGAGATATTTCAGCCTTCTAAGAAGACCAAGTCTGATGTTTGGTCATATTTTGGGTTTTATAAGAATGCAGAAGGAAAGCTAATTAGAGATGACCACCCTGTCTGCAGAACATGCCAAAAGAATATAGCAGCGAAAGGGGGCAACACATCAAACCTTATGAGTCATCTTCGCGACCACCACCCGCTACTTTTTAGAGAATGCAAGGAAAGTTAACTTCGAAGTCTGTGGGGACTTCAGAATAGAAGAAATGTCATGGGGTGTCACTGTACGGTTTAACTTATGCTTATGGTTCGTTAATAATAGAAAACTAAGCTTTTAGAGTCAAAAACAAAACAAAACAAAAATCAGCGAATCAACTGTGAATCGAAACTAAAGCTTTTAGCATATATTTCTGTGGAGCAGTGTCTCCAAAATGATCTCCGAGTTACCAGTCACACAAGCTCTGGAATGACTCGCTGCGAAAGTTCAATCTGCACAGTTCCCCTTTCTCATCTCACCTGCAGTTTCCTTTCTGAGATGAGAATAACACTGTCTCAAATCACTCAGTGTCCCCTACATAGTGCGCTACTTTTCCAACAAACACAATCATCATTGTCAAGCAGTTGAGTTATAAATAGGGAATTTTTAACCTATTGTTAATGTTGACTATAGATGACTTAGTCGAACGTTTCATGCACGCTTCGGGTGAAGGATTTGCCATTTCATGATCCACAAAGTGCACTACATAGGGAAGATAGTGTGCTTGGAGAAGGGACCTTGCATGAGTAAACACTGTGTGCTGCTTTTAGGAAAAGCGGAGTTTCTGCCACAGCTCAGATGCGTGTTAATTTCAAGTTATGTTTTAGTTTAAAAATGCTTTTAGAGAAGCAGCTCCACATGTGAAGACACACTAAGTTCTACACTGTCTGCAGCTCACAGCACAGTCATGCAATTCCTCTGACTTTGGCTGTTTTACCTGGTGCACTCTATTGACTATTTTTAATGTTTATGCAAACAAAAAGTTCATATTACTGCCAATTCTATTTGTGTTAATATAAAAGTTGGTGAGATGAGTTTCAGTTTGTGTGTCAGCATTTATTTACTTTTCAATACATTTGAACAATATTGCAATAATACCGATAACTGTCACAATTTTGGTCATGATAAAATTTTAATAACGTTTCATCTCTAAACACGACACACACGTACAAATGTACTGCTTCACTCACTACATTTAGTGGGTTTGCCAGATGCCAGGAGGGTTTGTGCTCAGCCCCTTAGTTCCAGGAAACTATAATGTTAATGCTACTGCATACAAAGAGATTTTAGACAACTATAAGATTCCAACTACATGACAACAGTTTGGGGGCCCTTTCCTGTTCTAGTCCCTGGACACAAAGACATAACTGTAAAGACATGGTCTGATGAGTTTGGTGTGGAGGAATTCCAAAGGCCTGCACAAGGTCTTGACCTCAACCCACAGAACACTTTTGGGATGAATTCGATTGCCAAATGCTAGCCAGGCCTTCTCATCCAACATTGGTGCCTGACCTTACAACTGTTCTTTTGGCTGAATAGGTGCATATTTCCACTGGCATACTCCAAAACCTTGTAAGTTTGTATAGCACAAAAGTCCATTATCACTCATGAAAATGATTTTATATTGAGATAGAACTTAGTAAACTCCTTTTCAGCATGAAAGAGGTGACATCTTTGGCAAAGTATAAGATTCATTCATAAAAGAGATAGAAGAGACCAGAACAATGCATATGAAAAGCACTTTTATGGGAAAGTAAACACTTTACTGACATATCCGCAGCAAAATAGTGCTGCTTAGCATTATAGCACTGACAAGCTCACCTCAAATTAAAAGCCCTTCCAGAAAAATATAAAAATAAAAAAAATTCACAAACTGAAATGACTGTAAAACAATCAAATAAAGCAATCAAGACAGGAATGCACAATCAATGGCACATCAATTAGAAATAAAGACACCAGCCAGATTGGGCCAGTATGACTAAACACAAGACACTGCCAGAGTTTGTCTGTAGATTGCAGATGTATGCTTGAGCTGATTGAAGACATCAGTGATTGATTAAATCTATTATGACAGTTTTGAATTCCACGTAGTATTCCTAATATGCCGTCCGCCTTCAAAACAATTTTTCTAGCCGCAGGTCACTTGATTCTTTTCCATGCTGCAATGTTCCATGCACAAAATGTCTTGTAAAACATGAACATGGGCTTGAATAAGATAACACATAGTGTACATCAATTATTTGAGTTTTTCTGAGGTTTGCCAAGCCGAACAGGGAAAAAAAAGCACCATATAAAAACACTTTAAAACCAATGAATAGATTTTTATTCATATTTCACACATTGTTCTAAGCTAAATCCTATTAACCACTTCTAATTGTTATCTTTCTAATAGCCCCGGGCCAGTAACATGGTTCTCTTATTGAGCTAACTGTGTGGAAAGTAACAGCGTTAAACAGTTAGGCCCAATCCCATTTTACCCCTTGCCCCTACCACTTAGCCCTTAGCCCTCCGTTTTGTGCGTGTAGGGGTTGGGTGTCCCGATAGTGGTTGAGATAGAGGGATAGGGTGAAGGGTTAGGGCTACATGGCCCTTCAAACTGGCACACTCCAAATCGAGTGTTATAAGAAAAAGAAGAAAAACCAGCAAGATGGCTGCACAAGTGACCAAAGAAACCCACAAACACGAGTATTTTCCCCGTAAAAAATATGATAACCATTGTATTATCTTAGTTTAATGTCGTTTCAATGTATTATGGTCCTTTTCTTCATAACAAGCTTAAAAAAAATCGCTAATTGTATGCTACTGTCTTGGTTGCTAGCTAGCTAAATTTCCCGTTCCACAGTCCAGCAGTATTGATGCCTGAAGCGCCAGAACGTAACTGCTGCTCCATTTAAGGTGGAACGGGAACATTTGAGAGAAGCTGACTTCAGCTTTATATCACTAAAGAATTAGGAAATGGGCAATAATAAATAAGTCATATCCTTCCATTTTGAAAGCATATGAAAGCAAATTAAATTTGCCCTAATATGATGCACTCCTGGTTTTGATTTTCTACATAAACAAAAAGGGGACATTCTATGCAAGAAAAAAAAAAAAAAAAAAAAAAAAACACGTCTGCTTAATACATGTAAAATATTTTGCCAATGTGTTCAACTGTGCAGTAAAAATAAATCTAAATTGGTTCTACAGGATGTGTTACTGTATTTTCACTCAAAAAGTCAACAAAAGATGTAATTTGATTGTACACACCATTACAATGATATAAAAGCTACAGGCACTGTTATAAATCTTTGCTATATCACACACACATGGGAAAGCAAATTTGAAATCTGAACATTTGTTACAGGCCTACTTCAAATCAAGATAGCAGCAGAACTAAAAATGAAGAGACAGGCAATATTAGAAAAGTTCCATAAGAACTAATGTTCTTTTCAGTAATAAATAAAATAGCTTAGCATGTCAGTTAATCACTTGGCGCATCTGCTACAATTCAGCGGTAGTATCTTCAACAAACATGACCTATTCCAAACAAGCAAAAACTATACTGCTATACCAGGCACCATTGTTGATCAACATGAACAAGCATAATTTGTTAAGTACAAACAGGTTTAACATATCACATAAGATATTGGCCATTACTAAAAATAACGTGTATTTTTAAAAACTACTTTTCCACCTCTTTCATTAGTACTACTGAATAATATGGCATTTGACAAACATTTTTATACTAGATCACTCTACAAATTAGAATATATTTTAGTACTGAATTAGTACTTTAGTTCTAAATGCAGACGCCAACGTAGTCACTGTTGGTACACTATACAGCTAAACAGTCTGTCAGTCACTTGAATCTTATTTCTCTTGACCCAAAAAAAAAAAAAAGCTATCTTGCGGTATACCCATTTAGAATGAGAAATAATATGTCAGGATTATGTTGTGTCAGTTATAGAGCTATTTACCAGAAATGTCAAAAATACATTTTTGGAATCAGTAAACAAAGCAGTTCCTTTGGCCATTCACTTGTATGTACAATGTTTGTAATTCACTCTCTTTCAAGACACTATAATTCTAAACCAAGACCCAAAGGATACATCTGTACTGGATTAAGTAGATGCAAGTCTAGTGATAATGGAAGACAGTCATGACCATTCAGCAACAACATGAAGTTGGAGCAGTATCAATGGAAGCTTTACGAGCACAAATGTTGTGTTATAAATAGCAGGTAGGAGCAAAATCTCTGGTCTCTAGGTTTTTGAAGGAGCAGGAACATTTGAGAATGTAACAGCACTTTACAGAAAAATGAGTACTAGGACAAAATCATTGGAATTTGGAAGTAGAAATTCAAACACAAGCCTTCAAACAAGCTATGATCAACATCAGGGTCCAACACTACCTTTTCTCCTCCGTCTTGCTTGGTCGGGCAGTACACTGAAAATACACTGCCCCCAAACAGTTAATATACAGCTGTGCAAATGATTCACAGATCTACTGTCTCTCCAGCCAAATGACTACATTTCTACTGACACTTTAACTTATTGCCTAGAGCCAATAAATAAATAGACGAAAGCTTTCTCCAACTAAAAAATAAAAAAAAGACAGAAGTACTTATATTTGTAAATAAGAACCAAGACTTGAGGCAAGTGCTCACCTTGGCAACAGAGTTTTGAGGCCTAAAGACCAAGTCAGAAATCTTGGCATGATAATAGATTAAGATCTGAATTTCAACAGCCCTGTAAAAACAATAATTAAAGCCAACTTTTACTATCTCAAGAATTTATGAAAGTTTTAAAAAAAACAATGTCACAACAAGACCTAGAAAAACTAATTCATGCCTTTATCTCAAGCTGGACTACTGCAGCTAGAATGAGAACCAAGAGATCTGAACACATTACTCCAATGCAAGTCACTTCACTGGCTACCAGTTAACTACAGAATTGACTTTAAAATGCTTCTAATTGTATACAAATCATTGGATGGCCTGATGATAGGCTTCTCCGATCACTAGAGACAGGTCAGTTAGTAGTGCCCAGTCATTAGCATTATTATTTTATACGATTTAATGCTTTCATTTTTCTGTGTTTGTGTGAAGGACTTTGAACTGCCACTGTGTATGAAAGATTCTACATGAACAAATTTTCCTTGCTTAGACTGTCCCAAGCAATTGTTTGCTTTTTCATTTTTTAAATAATTTAATACATTTAGCAATTGTTTCTGATTCCGATCCATTTAACTCTTCAATTCATCCATTTTTAAATGGCAAAATGGTATAAGATTTTACTTTAAACTGAGATCTTGTTAGTTTTGCATTTACCATTAATACCTTTTCAAACAGGTTCTGTGACCTCATTAGTAATCCATCTTTTGCAGACAGATAGATAGATGGCTACTTTATTGATCTCAAAGAAAATTTAGCAGCCAATAGCAGTCACACAACACAGGAATAGTAATAGTACTAAGGGAGAAGCACTATAAAGAGAAGAATAAAGGAAAAAAAAACCTATCTACAGGCATATATACAATGGACAGGGGCATGTTTACCACTGTGTTACATCACCTTTCATTTTAACAACACTCAATAAGCGTTTGGGAACTGAGGACACTAATTGTTGAAGCTTTGTAGGTGGAATTCTTTCCAATTCTTGCTTGATGTACAACTTCAGTTGTTCAACAGTCCGGGGTCCGTTGTCGTATTTTGCGCTTCATAATGCGCCACACATTTTCAGTGGGAGACAGGTCTGGACTGCAGGCAGGCCAGTCTAGTACCCGCACTCTTTTACTATGAAGCCACGCTGTTGTAACACGTGCAGAATGTGGCTTGGCATTGTCTTGCTGAAATAAGCAGGACGTCCCTGAAAAAGACGTTGCTTGGATGGCAGCATATGTTGCTCCAAAACCTGTATGTACCTTTCAGCATTAATGATGCCTTCACAGATGTGCAAGTGACCCATGCCATGGGCACTAACACACCCCCACACCATCAGAGATGCTGGCTTTTGAACTTTGCGCTTATAACAATCCAGACAATCCTTTTCCTCTTTGGCCCGGAGGACATGACATCCATGATTTCCAAAAACAGTTTGAAATGTGGACTCGTCAGACCACAGGACACTTTTCCACTTTGCGTCCATCTCAGATGAGCTCGGGCCCAGAGAAGCCGGCGGCGTTTCTGGGTGTTGATATATGGCTTTTGTTTTGCATGGCAGAGTTTTAACCTGCACTTGTAGATGGAGCGACGAACTGTGTTCACTGACAATGGTTTTCTGAAGTGTTCCTGAGCCCATGTGGTAATATCCATTACAGAATGATGTGGGTTTTTAATGCAGTGCCGCCTGAGGGATCGAAGGTCACGGGCATTCAGTGTTGGTTTCCTGCCTTGCCGCTTACTTGCAGAGATTTCTCCAGATTCTCTGAATCTTTTGATGATATTATGGACTGTAGATGATTAAATCCCTAAATTCCTTGCAGTTGCACGTTGAGAAACGTTGTTCTAAAACTTTGGACTATTTACTCACGCAGTTGTTCACAAAGTGGTGAACCTCGCCCCATCCTTGCTTGTGAACGACTGAGCCTTTCAGGGATGCTCCCCTTATAACCAATCATGACATTCACCCATTTCCAATTAACCTGTTCACCTGTGGAATGTTCCTTTCCCAGTCTTTTGTTGCCCCTGTCCCAACTTCTTTGGAACGTCTTGCAGGCATCAAATTCAAAATGAGTGAATATTTGCAAAAAACAATAGTTTATCTGTTTGAACATTAAATATCTTGTCTTTGTAGTGTATTCAATTGAATATCGGTTGAAAAGGATTTGCAAATCATCATATTGTGTTTTTATTTGTCTTACACAACGTCCCAACTTTACTGGAACTGGGGTTGTATATAAACGTCTATAAGCTGAGATTAAAAAAGGCAGTGCAATAATGACTGTACAATGAGGTGCAGGAAAATTCTGTATAATATCAATACTGAATAAATATATGCAAATACTGGTACTGAAATGAAGAGCCTGATGTCTCTATGGACAAAGGATCTCGAGTCTGTCGGCTGAGCAGCTCTGTGACAGCAACCTGCCACTAAACATGCTCCTCTTGTCCATGATGATGGTGTGCAGCAGATGGATCATCATCCTCCATAAAGGAGAGCAGTTTGTGCAACGTCCTTCTCTGGAGCCCAGTTCCACACTAACCACTAACCTCACACGCATGACCAGCTTGTCCAGTCTCATCTCGTCTCTCGTTTTCATGCTTCTGCCCCAGCACACCACTAAAAAGACAGCTGGCAACCAGTCTGACAGAACATATGCAGGAGCTTCTTACAGATGTTAAAGGACCCTAGCCTCCTCAGGAAATAGAGCTCTGACTATAGAGAAAGATACTGGTTGAACTTGTTCAAAAGAAAGAATGCACAATGCTCCAATCTGGCAACACAGGAACTCATTGCCTCTGCCACTGGAGCAGTGGGACCAATGTCCAGTATAAAGCCAATTGGTTTGCTCCTGAACACAGTATATTCCTGTAAATGATAAGGGGGAATATTATCACCTTCTAATCCCCATCCCTCCATCTATTCCCTTATCTCCTCATAATCCCCTCCCCTCCACCTCCTTCCACCTGAAACCGCTCCCCATCTTCCCCCTCATCTAGTCCCCAACTCCGCCATCATGACCTTTCCATCCCCTCCTCCTCATCATCTCAAAATCCTGCCTGAAACCTCTCCCCATCTCCTCCCCCGTCATCTCCTCCCCAACCCCTTTCCTCCATCTCCTGATCATGTCCTTCCCATCCTCTCCTCCTCCCCATCTCCTCCCTGAAACCTCTCCCTATATCCTCCCCAACCCCTCTCCTTCCCATCTCCTGCATCTCCTCCCTGAAACCTCTCCCCATCTCCTCCCTCATGCCCCCCCCCACCCATCTCCTGCATCTCCTCCCCATCTCCTGTATCTCCTCCCTCACGCCCCCCCCCCCCCATCTCCTCCCCAACCCCTCTCCTGCATCTCCTCCCTAAAACCTCTCCCCATCTCCTCCCTAACCCCTCTATTTCCCATCTTCTGCATCTCCTTCCTGAAACCTCTCCCTAAATCCTCCCTCGTGTTCTCCCCCCTCATCTCCTCTCCATCTCCTGCATCTCCTCCCTGAAACCTCTCCCTATCTCCTCCCTCATCTCCTCCCCAACCCCTCTCCTTCCCATCTCCTGCATCTCCTTCCTGAAACCTCTCCCCATCTCCTCCCTCATGTTGTCCCCCTCATCTCCTTACCAACCCCTCTCCTTCCCATCTCCTCCCTCATGTTTTCCCCCCTCATCTCCTCCCCAACCCCTCTCCTTCCCATCTCCTGCATCTCCTTCCTGAAACCTCTCCCTATCTCCTCCCTCATGTTTTCCCCCCTCATCTCCTCCCCAACCCCTCTCCTTGCCATCTCCTGCATCTCCTCCCTGAAACCTCTCCCAATCTCCTCCCTCATGTTGTCCCCCTCATCTCCTCCCCATCTCCTGCATCTCCTTCCTGAAACCTCTCCCTATCTCCGCCCTCATGTTTTCCCCTCTCATCTCGTCCCCAACCCCTCTCCGAAACCTCTCCCAATCTCCTCCCTCATGTTGTCCCCCTCATCTCCTCCCCTACTCCTCTCCTTCCCATCTGCTGCATCTCCTTCCTGAAACCTCTCCCTATCTCCTCCCTCATGTTTTCCCCCCTCATCTCCTCCCCAACCCCTCTCCTTGCCATCTCCTGCATCTCCTCCCTGAAACCTCTCCCAATCTCCTCCCTCATGTTTCCCCCCTCATCTCCTCCCCAACCCCTCTCCTTCCCATCTCCTGCATCTCCTCCCTCATGTTTTCCCCCCTCATCTCCTCCCCAACCCCTCTCCTGCATCTCCTCCCTGAAACCTCTCCCTCTCCTCCCTCATGTTCCCCCCCTCATCTCCTTCCCATCTCCTGCATCTCCTCCCTGAAACCTCTCCCCATCTCCTCCCTCATGTTTTCCACCTCATCTCCTCCCCAACCCCTCTCCTTCCCATCTCCTGCATCTCCTCCCTCATGTTTTCCCCCTCATCTCCTTCCCATCTCCTGCATCTCCTCCCTGAAACCTCTCCCCATCTCCTCCCTCATGTTTTCCCCCTCATCTCCTCCCCAACCCCTCTCCTTCCCATCTCCTGCAGCTCCTCCCTGAAACCTCTCCCCATCTCCTCCCTCATGTTTTCCCCCTCATCTCCTCCCCAACCCCTCTCCTTCCCATCTCCTGCATCTCCTCCCTCATGTTTTCCCCCTCATCTCCTCCCCAACCCCTCTCCTTCCCATCTCCTGCATCTCCTCCCTCATGTTTTCCCCCTCATCTCCTTCCCATCTCCTGCAGCTCCTCCCTGAAACCTCTCCCCATCTCCTCCCTCATGTTTTCCCCCTCATCTCCTCCCCAACCCCTCTCCTTCCCATCTCCTGCAGCTCCTCCCTGAAACCTCTCCCCATCTCCTCCCTCATGTTTTCCCCCTCATCTCCTCCCCAACCCCTCTCCTTCCCATCTCCTGCATCTCCTCCCTCATGTTTTCCCCCTCATCTCCTCCCCAACCCCTCTCCTGCATCTCCTCCCTCATGTTTTCCCCCCTCATCTCCTCCCCAACCCCTCTCCTGCATCTCCTCCCTCATGTTTTCCCCCTCATCTCCTCCCCAACCCCTCTCCTTCCCATCTCCTGCAGCTCCTCCCTGAAACCTCTCCCCATCTCCTCCCTCATGTTTTCCCCCTCATCTCCTCCCCAACCCCTCTCCTTCCCATCTCCTGCATCTCCTCCCTCATGTTTTCCCCCTCATCTCCTCCCCAACCCCTCTCCTGCATCTCCTCCCTCATGTTTTCCCCCCTCATCTCCTCCCCAACCCCTCTCCTGCATCTCCTCCCTCATGTTTTCCCCCTCATCTCCTCCCCAACCCCTCTCCTTCCCATCTCCTGCATCTCCTCCCTCATGTTTTCCCCCTCATCTCCTTCCCATCTCCTGCAGCTCCTCCCTGAAACCTCTCCCCATCTCCTCCCTCATGTTTTCCCCCTCATCTCCTCCCCAACCCCTCTCCTGCATCTCCTCCCTCATGTTTTCCCCCCTCATCTCCTCCCCAACCGCTCTCCTTCCCATCTCCTGCATCTCCTCCCTGAAACATCTCCCAATCTCCTCCCTCATGTTGTCCCCCTCATCTCCTTCCCATCTCCTCCCTGAAACCTCTCCCCATCTCCTCCCTCATGTTTCCCCCCTCATCTCCTCCCCAACCCCTCTCCTGCATCTCCTCCCCCATGTTTCCCCCCTCATCTCCTCCCCAACCCCTCTCCTTCCCATCTCCTGCATCTCCTCCCTGAAACATCTCCCAATCTCCTCCCTCATGTTGTCCCCCTCATCTCCTTCCCATCTCCTCCCTGAAACCTCTCCCTCTCCTCCCTCATGTTCTCCCCCTCATCTCCTTCCCATCTCCTCTCTGAAACCTCTCCCTATCTGCTCCCTCATATTGTCCCCATCATCTCCTCCCTACTGTGCTTTACAGTATATTGAGTGCAATCTGGTTGGAATCCTTCTTTCCACTCAAAAAAGTCTACTACTGGATTGGTGTTACGCTAAAACTTAATCTTTAAAATGAATATAGTTTTGTTACTGAATTTATGAGGTAACCTAAAAGGCTAAATTAAAGTTTACCAGTAAGTTAATGGTTAAAGTTTCCATACAACTTTTGGAGGCACTATATTAATTTAATTACATGCTGGACGAGTGATTTCTGACAATGTAGAACACAGTAACTTACAGTAAATCCCGCTTGCAGCGTTCACCTAGTTAGCTAACTAAAGTTACATATATTCTGCACAAGCCCGTATTCTCTATATCTCCTCTCAGGCCTTGGACGTTAAAGGCTCAGACCGTCGAATTTCCCCTATTTGTTAGTTACGGAGTATGATCACAAAAATCGTAGGGAACCTCCACAAATAAGCTTAATGTTAGTGAAAAACAGCATGAGTGAATTTAATTACGGAAACAATCTAGTTATAAAGGCGGCGCCATTTTGAGTGTCTGCGCAGCGAAACACTAAAGTAATACGAGCGATTTGCGTTCAGTTTAAAGCAACAACAGGCCTTGCTAATTCTTTACACAACCTAAATCACAAGTTTAACTAGTTAACCGCACAGCACAGCGTGGTACATCGACCGTGGACCAGACGAGTAATACGTACATATGCTCCGTGTAAATGCCGCTATGAAGAGCTAACGTTAGCGGAAATGTTTGTAGATAAATGTTTCTGGGTTAGCCTGAGGCTAACTAGCGCCAGCTCGCTAAAGCTAGCTAGCCAACAACCACTATGCATCTTCTCCTTGAAAGCTAACGTGTATTCACCCCTTAGAATATATTTATTGTCTACAGAAACCAGCCAACTCGTGTTAAAGCCGTGAGGAGTTCTGACACTCAGTTTCGTGTTAAAAAAGAAAGAAAAACCCAGGCGCCATCTTACAGCTCACTTAATAGCTACTGTAGGCTAACCAGCTAGCGTTAGCGCTCTGTAGATGGCTTATGGTGGCACCGCAGTCCTCCTCTTTCAGGACGCTGCCATTTCAGTTTGGAACCAAGCCTTATTTAACAAGACCATAACCCATATAGCGTTAGCTACATACCTTCTCACAGACCGTTTTGACCTGGCTCTCCGAGAGTTGCTTGCATTCATTCAGTTGCTCGATCCATTGATCAAGCTCCTTCGTAAACGCCTTTTCGTCCATTTCTCTTGACTTGATTTTCAAGCGATTTTATCACAGGCAAATTTAATTACCCCCTGGATTTCGTAGCCCACACCCCGTTTCAAGGCGATTACTTTGAGAGGTTCATGTGGCTGCTACTCTTAATTTTGATGATTAAATAAAAAGAAAAAATATCACAAGGAAGCACGAAGACGTCAGTCCCCTCAGTCCCACCCTGAGCCACAGTCTACCTCGTTCACAGAGGACGGAACCGGCTGAAAGCTGCTTTCTAATTGGCTACATACAGGAGGCTCGCGCTTCTTCATTGGTCCTCAGAACAGTTCCGTTCTAACCGGCCCTTGCTGGAGAGATCCAAAACTAAGGCCAGTTTATTATGATTCTGCACGGTGAGTAGGACTTTGTACGTATGTGAGCATTAATTCAACATTTCTAAGGTTTAGGTAGTTGCTCTTGTGTCAGTCATTTTCTAAGGTTGAAATTCAAGGTTCAATTAAAATTCTAAATGATTATTCATTGTCCAATGCGAGAGCTTCTACATAAAAGGGAAGGGGTAGAACTTATTTACACATAGGCCTGGGGCAGTCGTGAGCTGGAGGTTAGGGAACTGGCCCTGTGACCGGAAGGTTGACGGTTTGATCCCCAGCACCGACAGTCCATGACTGAGGTGTCCTTGAGCAAGACACCTAACCCCCAACTGCTCCCCGGGCGCCGTGGACAGGGCTGCCCACCGCTCCGGGCAAGTGTGCTCACTGCCCCCTAGTGTGTGTGTCTGTTCACTAGTGTGTATGTGGTGTTTCACTTCACGGATGGGTTAAATGCGGAGGTGGAATTTCCCCGTTTGTGGGATTAATAAAGTATCACTTAACTGATATTCTCTGATGTAGTCATACTGTCGTAAAATAACGTCTGACCTGTTTACCCCGTTTGTTCGTGTCTTTGTACATGTTGTGGCATCATGCAGAAGAAGAGTCCAAGTCATCATTTCTGCTGAAAATGTGCTCTTTTATTAAGCTCCAAGCTGCTCCAAGGCAGCTTGAAGCAGAGTGGTCGGCTCCAGCAACGCAGCTTCACCCCGCTGTGAACACTTCCACACACACTTATTGTTCCATAAAAGACACAACAAAACACATAAGCACATGTTAAACAAATAATCTCGTCAGTAATCTCCTCCACTTGTTTGCATGCTGATAAATTTAGCATGGGATTTGGACTGGACCCCTGCTCAGTGGACTGTGGGTGTAGTAGACTGAAACAGGTGGTGAGAAAGAAAAGAAATGTTAAGAATCTGAGCTTCATTGACACAACAAGTGAATTTTCCCCATAGATTACAGGGAAAATACTGCTTACAAGTGACAGCAAGAAACAATGGGCCTCATTCACCAATATTTTTTTTATTTATTGAGAAAGATTCTAAGAAAAAATCTACGTCAGATTCATGACGTGGTCTTAAACCACTGAATTGTTGGCGCCTTTGTTCTCCTGAGAGTGTGTAGATTCTGTTCTTTGCTAAGAGTAAATCACAAATAGGAAAACACTGGTGAATGTCAGAATCAAGTGAAAACTGCATACGTGGGTTTTAAGAAGAAATGTATTCTTAAGAATGGTTTGTGAAAGAGGCCCAGTGTAAAATTAAAGGGAAAAAAAATGAACAGGTTTTAAATGTATTCTGAATATGTTAGTTTTTATATACTGTAACAGATGCATTACTGTATTCAGTAGTCAACCATCAACACTTCAACACTGTCAGCATGCAGTACTGGTCTTATGTGTTGGTTATTATACATTTTACTCTAATATCTCTTAATAAAATCAAACCCAGATTATATCATAAGACGAGCAGAAAAGGTGTGTGTTTTAGATTGCGCAGAGCAGAGTGTAACTGGTTCAAACAGAGCTAGATTGTATGATCAGAATTGGATTTTTATATATTTTTGTATAGTTTTGAATAAAGTGCTCAATTTTGCATGTAATCTGAAGTGTTTTGCTAGTTGTGTTTGTGGCTGCAGAAATTGTGTGTAATGGTTGGACAAAAAGAGCCCAAAATAAAACCTAAACAATCATAAAAAAACTGTAGTAGTTGGATTCACCCTGCCAGTGTTTCTTATTCATTTTCTTTGAGACAGACACATGTACAAATGGTTATGGGCAATAGAAGGCAGTGAAAGATACTCTGGCAGTTGTCTTGAAAACGGTCAAAATGTAGCGTTTGATCAGGTAGCGACCTCTAGATTCAGCCCACCTAGACTGCAGTCTAGCTTTTAGAATTCAGTTAATGAAGCTGAACCCTGAACTCAATTAACACACAGTTCCCCGTGTGTAAACACTAAGATACAAACTTGTTCACACACCAGTCAGAAACTCAAGGTAAATATTTAGAGCAGGAATGAATAACTAGGGTTTATAGCAATGGATCTCGAACAAATTATCAGAAGTTTTGCAAAATAAAAAAGCAGAGCAAAGCTGTTCTGAATATAGTATAAAACATGCTTTAATTTGGGCAGTTCCTTCCACCAAAAAAAGAATACTAATTCTTACAGCCGTAAAACTGTCACATAAAGCTGAAATATTTCAATGCCTCAGTACTCTTCAGAATCTGGCCAAATACTATGGATCAACTACAGTATAATTCTATAGAATTTATCTGATGTATTCATTTTTTTTGTATGGTAAAATGGAATTGATTAGCTGAAGAGAAGCAAGCTGTTACTTAGCAACAAGGGGTGCTAACAAATACCAGTGTGGTTAGAATGCTTCTCAACCAATCAGATTGTGTGTGTGTGTGTGTGTGTGTGTGTGATTTGAGAGAACAGTTTGGTAGAGGATATCAAATGTTTTGACTGGGTTGTTTAACTCTGGTCTTCTCTGTGTGGAATTTTCATGTTCTCCCCGTGTCTGCGTGGGTTTCTTCAGGTTCTCTGGTTTTCCCCCACAGTCCTAAGACATGCAGTTAGGCCAATAGGACATGTTACATTGCCCCTAGGTGTGTGTGTGTGTGTGTGTGTGTGATTGTGTATGTCTGTCTGTCTGCCCTGCGATGGACTGGCGACCTGTCTAGGGGTTTTCCTGCCTTCCACCCGATGACCGCTGGGATAGGCTCCAGCACCCCCCCACAACCCTGAGGGAGAAGCAGCTTTGAAACTGTGTGTGTGTGTTTAACTCTGGCATGGAAATATATAGAAATAGATTTCTATAGCTATAACTATAGCTAAAATGCTATTCATTAAATGTGCCTTGAGAAAAGCAATAAATCTAAAGTATTTGCCATTGACTCAGTATCACAACTGAGAAAGGCAAGCACATAACAAACAGCATTTCCTATATCCACTATCATCATCATGATGTTTCTCATCATGTGGAAATGAATAAGCATTGCATTTTCATGAATAGGCCTGTCAGAAATGTTTCACATCTAAAAAGAACATAAATTCAAACATCAAAGGTATTACGAACATCAGCATTTCAAACAGATGAAACAACTGAACTATACATATTAATCACACTGAATTATTATCGCTTTACACTTTGTAAAAGCATTTGTGCTTGTATTGATGTCACTGTAAAACAACAAGAGGGAATTTTCAAAACAGCTATTATTTACGATTGTAGAGATTATTTTCAATAATTCAAAACCAGCCCCCCAGGTCATGGGTTATAATGAACTCTTCTGTCTTGTTACATGAAGACACAACTGCGTAAAGATGGTCTGGGATCGAGATAATAAAGCCATAATCTATACTATGAAGAGAAGGTATTTTGGTATGATTTTCTGAATGTTGAGAGGGAAAATCAAAGTTTTCCAAGTGCAGCAGAAAAACACAAAAAGAGGGAGAAAAGCAAACAGGTTGTCACTTCACTCCCAAATCTCGCTTTGTTTTTTCAGCCAGAACAGTGTGGCACAGGTTCAACAGACTGGGCATAACACAAGAGTTAATGTATGTAGCCTATAGATAGAACCAGTGTTGGAGTAATCACTCATAAAAAACAAATATTATAAATTACTAATTAGTTCTTTCAAACTCTGATGGGATTGCTTTGCTGATTACTCACAGGAAAACATAATCTCACTACTCACATAGTATTTACCTCTGATTTAATCTGGGCCACATTATTAGTACCAACTATTATTTGATGATGGGGATAATGCGACCACGACACTGAGAGAGAAGCGGCTTAGAAAATCGATGGATGGATGGATGAATAATGCGAGGATTTTAATTATACTTATTATATCTGAGACTTTCAGCTCCATCTGCTGGACGGCAAGGGAAGAGTACATCCTTGAGTGATTTGAACTTCTTGGCCAAATTAGAAATCCTTCTAACAACCTGCAAACCTTGCTTATGGTTTTCATAACCGCTCTAAAAATACACAATTGCACAATTGTTGTTTTATTTAGTTGCCTATTATTAATATTACTGAGCAAATCCATACTGTGAAACCACGGTGGTGTTCTTTCAGTGAAATTCTGTGAAAGCTGACTTGAGTGTTTGGTCCAATCGTCCAAGATGAGTAAAAGTCATATTTTCCATTTTTCCCAGGCTTCTATGTGCATTGTTTAGTTTTCCTTAGTTTACTCATCCGCTGTATATTGTCCTTCCCCTTGGGCTACATTTCCCTGGCTGAAAAGGTGAGTTATCCTGCTCTCAGCTGAGCATTTTTCTACAACACAGCTTGAAGTTAAAACTATTGTGCTATTGTCATGTTCTATCAACCATTCACTGTAGAATATGATGACAGAACTTCCTGTTAGATTTTATGTTTTGTTTGCAGGCTTTACTGTTTATTCAGCAAGCAGGGTATTTATATAACAAGCAGGGTATTTACGGTGGATTGGTACTGCGTCTGCAGTAAAGCGGACCCTATACCGGTCCGTCATTGTGAAGAGAGAGCTGAGCCAGAAGGCAAAGCTATCGATTTACCGGTCAATCTACATTCTGACTCTCGTCTATGGTCACGGGAGGTGTTCCAGACATGTCTGCCGGGGAGGAGACCCCGGGGAAGACCCAGGACATGTTGGAGGGATTATATCTTTCAACTCTTGGGAACGCCTCGGTATCCCTCTGGAAGAGCTGGAGGAGGTGGCAGGGGAGAGGGAGGCCTGGGCCTCTTTGCTTAGGCTGCTGCCCCCGCAACCCGGACTCGGATAAGCGGTTGAGGATGGATGGATGGATGGATGGATGGATGGATGGATGGGGATGGTATTTACATGCAGATCTCACATAAGCACTGGGCCATCTGTTATGATCAGTCCTGGAAAAGAGAAAAACAGACCAAAATATTACAGAACTTGTGTCAGCACTTCATATTAATTGTTTCATCTGAATTGTCAAGGTGCTCATACAGTTTATGATAGTCTCAAATGCAGACTGACACAAAAAACCATCAGAAAAGGACAAGTATTGAGTGTCATGACCAACAAAAAATCCATGTACAATGTTAGCAGTGACAGTTATTGCTAAGATCTGTGTGCATCATTGTAACAGATACCTTTTGGAGATAGATATATTTGCTGGATTGAACAAGGTTTGCATAGTTCATGGCATCATATTTTGAAGTGTTTTGAAAAGCTTTTATGCAAGATATTGATACGCATAACAGTTTGCTTGCTAAAGGCACATTTTTCTTGTATCCCTGTTACAAAAATCAACAGAGTCGTTCAATGCAGATAATCTGAAGATAAGAGATCAAGAATTTCTTTTTGAGGACAAATTTACTTCACACTTCAAATGTTAAGACTAAACTGTAATACTCTCACAGAACAGATCTTTGGTGAAATAATCCTAACCCTGTTAACATTAATGTGTTTCATATCCAGATTGTATCTAGATATACTGTAGCAGGATTCTATTTAGACTTTTCACTAAAATGCATCCCCAATGTGACTGAGATCCCATTTGAATTTTCTATGAAAAAAGCACATAAACATAAATGTCATTTCCATTTTATACCTTTTTACTTTTTTCCTAGTAAGGAAAAAAGTAAGTAGGAGAGTTTGTGGTGTGTTCTAGGTCAAGTGTGGGTGGTATGTACATGTGAGATATGTGAGGTGTATGTGAGGTGTGTAGAATGTGTGTGTGGTTTGTTTTGTATCAAGTGTTTGTGGTGTGTAGTGTGTATGTGCGTTTTGTGTAGAACGTGTGTGATGTGTATGTGACTTGTGTGCATGTGGTGCGTGTGATGTGTGTACTGGTGTGGTGTGGTGCGTTTATGGTGGGTGTATTTTGTTGAGTGTGCGATATGTGTGTGATGAGCATATGTATGAGTATGGGTATGTAGTGTGTGTGTGTGTGTGTGTGTGTGCGCTTGTGTGTAGTGTGTCTTGTGTCGAGTGCGCAGTGTGTGTGTTTGGTGTGTGTGCTGTATTGAGTATGAATTGTTACTGTTTTCACTGTTGTATTTCTGTTTTACTGTTTTATTACTGTTTTATGTCGTTTTAGTTTGGGTATTATTGTTTTACTACAGTAATTACTACCGTTATTACTATCGTTATTGCTACTGTTATTGCTGTGCATTGGTCTACATGCGTGAGAGCCTGTGTGTACTGTGTATGAGTAGCTGTGTGAGAGATGAGCACTGTAACATCACTTGTAGCAGTTAGTTTAGATGTTCTGGACATTCATAACAAAATTTCAACCTTTGAATGATTATTTTACGAAGACCGACCGGATCAGTCCAAAACATGCGCTCTCAGACTGAAGCGCTCTCAGCCCCAGCGACGTCACGTGCACGTGCACTCTGTCACAATGGCAGAAGCCTCCCAAAGGCATGTGAACATTTGGCTACTTCTGCTTAGCGATATTAATCCAGTAGGTTTTTCTTCCATAACACAGCTAGAGAATTACATTTATTGTACTCCCCTGTTGTACAAAGTGTTTTTCGTTAGTCGCTAATGGTGTTCTATGTTTTCCTGAAGGGTTGATATTACAGTGTAAAGGATTCAGCTCACTAAATCAGGCGTTTTGGGACTGATTCCAGATTCTATTTGTTTCCTAATGGTCTGTAACGGCAAACATCAAACCAATGTAGGAAGCAAAACCCTCATGTTAGTGTAACTCTTGCCCAAAAGTACGTGGTTCGCTGTTTTTCCTCATAAAACCGAAAAAAACACCAGTAGGAGTTGTAGCGGCAGAGCGTGCACTGACGTCATTAATAGGCTGGCGGTGAATGTCAGGCTGAGAGTGCATCTCTGCAACCAGACTCCATTGGGCCAAAAACCACAAAGGCACTATATTCCCTTATATGAGTAACGTTCACGGAAAAAAATGGTTGTTGTATGTCAAAAACTGTGAACCATTAAAAGTTTTCAAAATGTGTGTTTAATAATAATAATAATAATAATAATAATAATAATAATAACAATTATTATTATTATTATTATTATTATTATTATAGACAACGTTATAAGAAAAAGATGACAAAGAATAGTAAGCTAGCTTTTCCAAGACAACTCAAATCCTGGTTTACATGGAAGGGGCTACAGCGCAGACTATGCATGCCGCGCCCCAAAAGTCATTTGCAACCACCACAGTATTCAGTGTAAATACTGAAAGCTAATTCGTTCCTGTTTTGCCTTCCACCTTATCCACCTTTAGAATCTAAATAATAAGGGGGGGGGGGGGTTACATGGCACATGACGTCACTGGTTGTTTGGAGGAGAAAACCCACAGTAACAGCTAACAGCTAGCTCCGAACCGTCCCTTTATATCCGACTCCTGCACATTTTATGACTTAATATTTTCCGAGTCCTTTAATCATGTCCACTCCAGCAAGAAGGCGACTAATGAGAGACTTCAAAAGGTGTGTAAAATATGCCTCAAGAGTGTTGTTTATTCTTTCAGTGCAGTCTGATTTATAGCTAAGCTAAATTAGCTCGGTTAGCTAGATGTTTGCTAGATGTCGGCTAGTAAGTGTAGCTAGCTTGCAGTTTAGCTTGCAAGCTAGCACTTCCTTATCCGAGGATCTAAACCATGTTTTATACCTTGTGTTTATGTAGTTAGCTTGCTCATTATATTTGTCACTCTTAGAATGCTTTATATAGCCAGCAGTGGATCTTCAAACTCGTTGTGTTGGTTTCGAGCTAGTTAAATTCGCAGGCTGGTTTGGTCATTTTAGTAAGGTTAATAAAGGGACCATCACTCGGCAGCTCAGCTGCTGCTTTGCAACCGAATATTCTTATATACATGTTAGCCACACTGCTAAGCAGTTTAGTGGCTCTAATGATATATGCTAGTCCGGGTAGGAGATAACCTTACCAGCGGATTCGACATGTCATGGTTTTTTTGTGTAAAACAAGGTAACGTTACGTAGCGAAACCTGTGCCCACCTCGTTCAGCAATAAAAACACACGTGTTATTCAGCTAGATTGTTTAGTTGAACTTGTATGCGTAGATTCTTCATCCCTTCATGTCCTCTGCAAAAGGATCAGTAAGTAGAAAATACTATAAATATTTGGCTTTCTGTTCTTATAAAGGGATTCCATGGCTGAAAAGGTTATAAGAGCTTTATTCACTTGGCTACCATGGTAAAGAATATTCTACCTTACTATTGTTATAACCACAGGTAACACAGCCCGAGACTTTGGTGAGGCTCCATTTGCAGCTAACAAAAGCATTTCTCTGTACTCAGACTTCAAGAAGACCCACCAACTGGCGTGAGTGGTGCCCCATCAGAAAACAATATCATGCTGTGGAATGCAGTTATTTTTGGGTGAGTAGTAAAGGGCGTTTTTAACTAAACACTATGCTGTACTGAAAAAAAAATGAAACAGGTAGGGGGAAATGGAGGTAGAAGTCCCTGTTTAAGAACAATATCCTTTTAATGCAAATTGCAACAGCAGCCAGTTTTCTTTTTATAGGACAAAATTTTAAAAAGCATTTGATTTACAGAATTTATTTTTCAGAATGTAAAACTAAGATATTACTTGACACGTAAATTATATGTCAAGTGGTTTCCTGTTTTTACATTCTTCACAAATTGTGTTATTACATCACTAATGCTAGACAGACTGTCCTGGGTGTTTCCTGGTTTCTGCCTAATGAGTGCTGGGATAGACTCCAGCACCCCCTGCGACCCAGGAAGAAATACGGATGCTAGACAGTCAGTGAAAGATCTGTGAAAAATACTTTGTGCTGTTATGATGAAAATGTAAAAAATGCTAAAGGGGAACTTTTACCCTTTGGCTGGGGGGGGGGGACTTCTGGCCCCATAGTTTAGACATTGGGCCAAGAACTACATTTCTTTTCAGTGAGTTTGGCACATTTCTAATTAGTCAGTTTCCAGTTTCTCTCCTAATTATATATATAAAAAAAAATCTTGAACAACTTAATATAAATGCACAGTTCACTATAATCCAATATCAAAAAATGAGTTCAGCTAACCCCAAAAACTTTCCCAGCAATGATATTATCCATACTTTTCTATGAAATGCTGTCATCCAGATGAAATTACAGAAACAGTGCATAGCCGTTCAGTAATAATGAATAATGCGTTTGCATTCAGTTAGTGCATGGCTATCCTTCAGGTATTTATTAGTTAAATTAATTGGTAAATATTCATTTTTTTCAGGCCTGTGGGAACACCATTTGAGGATGGTAAGCCATTATACTGACAAATTCAAATTAAATGCATGCAAATCCCAGTTAGAAAATACTGGTTTAGAGAACTGAGTTTGTCCAAATCATTAATTTACTCTAGTGTTCTCCTGTTGGACAAACTGAGAGTTCATGGTTAGAAGAACAAGGGATTCTAGAAAAAAAACATTTATAATATATTAAAAAATTGTGAGCAAATTTTATTGAAAACTTTATGCAGTTTTCTTTCCTTTTTGGCTCATTTGTGTTGACATGTTTAGCTTCCCAGTGATTTGAGTGTTCATGTTCATGTCTCATGTGTATATCATTTGGCATTTGCTGGCATTTAGTAAATATTTGATCACCTTATCTTTGTTGGTCTTGTTCAGTTAAAACGTACAAATTAAGTTTATACGTATATAAGCAATAACTTATAAATTCAGATAGTAAATCAGTTCATAAAGGTGAAAAACACTTATTAAAATTATGTGATGTTTGAGATTGTTTAGTATCCTACACCAGCGTTGATTAGGAGAGAGATGTTTAATCCTTTGGCAGTACATTTCAGCTGAGAATTCTGTATGCCTTGCATAAATAAGTTGCACTTTAGCCAGATTGGCTATAACTCTTATATCAATGTATATCTCAGATGTACATTGCCTTGGTAATGACCAAGGCAACCGTAAGTGTAGAGTGTATCCTTTGTTTAAAAAAAAAATCTTACTTAACAAATGTGGATCGCCCTTGAAAATGCATATTTTCTTTGTATTGTAATCAGTTTATTAATCACCATTCAGTTTCTCATTAAAGGCTTTGTCTATATTAGAAATTTTGTCTAAGCTAAGGATTAGTTTCTTTCATACTTACCAACTACTCCATGTAATCTTAATTGTGTATCATCCTGCAGGTACATTTAAGCTTGTAATAGAATTTTCAGAAGAATATCCTAACAAGCCTCCTACAGTTCGGTTTATTTCCAAAATGTTCCACCCCAATGGTGAGTGTTTATGAACAGTTTTCTTTCCAAAATCACATCTCTGAAGATTATTGAGAATGTATTGCAGATATTTGTGCTAAACCTTAAGGCCTGTTTAAACAGAATTCATTTTTGTTAGATTGGGTCAAACTATATTACACTGTATGCCATTTTCTCCCAAAATGTAATTTAACAATGATGTATTTTAACAATTAATGATTCTTTAGGCTCACACTGCACATAAAAGCCAAATCCAGTCTTTTTTTGACTGTGAATGAATGTGACACAGATTTGTAATTTTGTGTGACAGTATTAAAAAAATCAAAACAAAAAAAAAAAAAACAACACACACTGAATCTGATTTCAGTTCCATTTCAATTTTAGTTTCAATTCCAACTGGGGCCTCTTTCATGGTATTGTGAACTGTCTGAACTGAGATCAGAAATTAATGTGACTTTTAAGGCAAACTCAATTTTCATTGAACAATCCTGTGTCCAAAAATTTGGGATGCTGTGCAAAATCAAAATAAAAACATAATGCAATAATGTACAAATCATTCAAACCCCGTCTTTCTTTGAAAATAGTACAAAGACAAGAAATCAAATGTTGAAACTGAAAAATGTCATATTTTTATAATATATGATCATTTGGAATGTGAAGCTAGCAACATGTTTAAAAAAAAAGTTGGTACAGGACAGCAGAAGAATGATAAAGTTGTGTAATGCTAAAACAAACAAACAAACAAAACAACAACACCTGGTAGTAAATTGGCAACAGGTCGGTAACATGTTTGGATATTAAAAGAGCATCCCAGAGAGGCTGGGTCTTTCAGAAGTAAAGATGGGGAGGGGTTCACCACTATGTGAAAGACTGCATGGGCAAATAGCAGAGAATCTGGAATAATCTCTGTACGTAAGGTACAAGGCTGAAAACCCAGTATTTGCTGCCCGTGATCTTGGCGCTCTCAGGCAACAGACATGATTCTGTAGTGGAAATGACTGCATTGGCTTAGGAACACTTTTGAAAACCATTGTCTGTGAGCACATCTTGTTGTTGCATCCACAAGTGCAAGTTAAAACTGTTCCATGCAACAAAGACACTATATTTAAACAGTTCAGAACCCCCCTGCCTTTTTTGGGACTGATCTCATTAAGATGGACTGAAGTAAAGTGCAAAAGTATGGCAGGCAAATCCTGCCAAAAAAACAATAAATGAAAAACAATAAAATGTAAATGCAAACCTCTTTTTGCCAGTTCTTTTTCCAAACATCTACGCAAGTATCCTGCCAAAATTGAAAATGAATTGCCTTCATTTGCAATTTCATTTTTCACATGAGCACGAGCCGTTTGTGACAAAACTAAATTAAATAAGTTAATTAAATTAAATAATAAATTAAATAATAAAAATAAATTGAAAACGCCTATTTATCATTTCATTTTAGTCGTTATTCTGGTTTTTCACGGCCAAATCTAAAATGAAAACGCTAACAGACAAAAGAAAACACAAACTTCACTTTGGCTTTGCTTCGTGAAAAGCAGAATACGTGTCAAAACTAAAATCAAAATGCAAAGGTTACTTTCGTATTTCTTTTTCATAGCGATCAGCTGCAAACCTGACAAAATTAAAATGAAAATGCAAAATGGATAAATCAACAGCAAAGTGACAGTTCCTGATTCCGTTTTCATCATGGACGCGCTTTAACTGTCAGAATGGAAAGGAAAATAAAAACGAACTTCAGCACCACCTGCTGCAGATTCACTTTTCTTTTTCCACTTTTCTATTTCTTCTTCTAACAGTCCAACATGCAATTATGTTAATTAGCAGTAGGCGGGGTTACAGGGTACATTTTAGGACAGCCCCAGCCGTCCGAGGAAAAACACGTCATGTCTCAGACCAAATGGCCCCAGAGACAAGGTGTTAGATCAGACAGCCTCAGAAAAAACTGAAAATGTTACACTGCGATTTATATCGAGATACACCATAGTTTTCTAAGTCATACAAACCAGTCTATGCTCGACCAGGCTTGTGTTTGTTCTGATAACTTTTGTCTGAGGCCGTTTGGTGTGATACCTTTTCTCTGAGGCCGTTTGGTCTGACAGCATTTGGTCTGATGTTCAGTTTCACCAGATTCATGACGATGTTTTTTCTGGAGACTCGAAGTCTTTTATCTTGAGGAATGATGGCGATTCTGACGCAGACGGCTGGGGCTGTCCTAAAACGTACCCCGTAACCCCGCCCAGAACTTATTAACATATATTTGCAGGTTGGTCAGTTAGAAAAAGAAATAGAAAACCGGAAAATGAAAAGTGAATCTCCAGCAGGTGGCGCTGATGTTCGTTTTCATTTTCCTTTTCATTTTGACAGTTAAAGCACGTCAGCGCCGAAAACAGAATCACAGACGGTCACTTTGCTGTTGATTTATCCATTTTGCATTTTCATTTTTAATTTTGTCAGATTTGCAGCCGATCGCTATGAAAAAGAAACAAGAAAGTAAACTTTGCATTTTCATTTTAGTTTTGACACGTATTCTGCGTTTAATGAAGAAAAGTCAAAGTGAAGTTTGTGTTTTCTTTTGTCTGTTAGCGTTTTCATTTTAGATTTGGCTGTGAAAAACCAGAACAAGGACTAAAATGAAATGACAAAGAGGTGTTTTCAATTTATTTTTATTTTTGTCACAAACGGCTTGTGCTCATGTGAAAAATGAAATTACAAATTTCAAAAAAAGGCATTTCATACTTGTGCAGATGTTTGGAAAAATAAATGGCAAAAAGAGGTTTGCATTTGCATTTGATTGTTTTCATTTCCTTTTTGGCAGGATTTGCCTCCCATAGAAAAGTGTCCTGTGTCTACCAAATTGAAATTTAAAATTATTTTTGGAAATCATGGACGCTGGGTCCTCAGGGCTAAAGACCACTCAGCTTGTTATCAGCGCACAATTCAAAAGCCAGCATCCATTAATGTATAGGGGTGTATTAGTGACTTGCACATTTGTGAAGGCACCATTGATGCTAAACAAAATATACAAGTTTATGCAACTTAGGCGGTCAGACAATATCTGTTTCAGGAGAGGCCTTGCTTATTTCAGCAAGACAACGTCAAACAACATTTTTTCACTTTGTTGAACCTGGTCATTTTAGAGTCTAGTGTTTGAAGTTCAAGGTAGCAGATTGCTTATTTTTCCGAATCAAATGTGGTACTATTACTTAAAGGACAAACAGTAGACAAGTAAAACTCAAGTAAAACTGATTTTCAAGAGCTGTTCATTTGATATCTTTCGTTTAACAGTGCCATGTTTGCTTACACTACCCATGCTTGTCTCGTCCTCCAACATGGAATATACAAAGCAGGAACCATTGTACCAGACATATTAATGACGTTGCTGCGTGGAGGGTAGTCAAAGCTCAGGTCCCATACGTGTAAAATTCTATCACGTGAAGAAAAAAAAGTTAATTCATCTTGAAGTAATTTGAGCCACTTTTACTTTCAGTGTGAACTTTTTTCTCTTAAATATGTTTTCAGTGATTAATCTAATTCATCCACCACAATCAGGTTACTTTCAAGAGATGCTAACTTTGAAATAAGAGGAATCTTTGCAATGAAGCTAGCATTTCAGTGCATAGCAACCCCAGTTTCCCAGTGTATATTGGAAATAAATGCTGATTTGAGTAAATGCTTTGGAATTTCATCTTGGCTCAGTGACTTGCTGTAGTAAAAAAACTAAATGACTGGACATTAGCGTAAAGTTAACTTCTGTGCAGGTGAAGTGTCCCGGTGGTTAGCTGAATTATGAAAATGCTGCCGTAAACTCGTTTTCAAATTGGAAAGCATGTGGGCATGGCTCTGAAAGTCACTTGCAGTCTCCAGCAGGGAGCGCAAATAGCACGCATGTCACCGCAAATCTGTGAATCTGGGGGAGGCCGGGCGAGATAATCTTGATTTTTCTAGACTAGAATATACTGTGTTAATTATTTTTAGATATCGCTTGGGCCTATTATTAACTCATAACTCATAATAACTGAGTGTGGTCCAGAGTCTCATGCTTGTTGCTGATTGGTTATAGCACACATCAGTCTAAATGACTGTGGAAAGAGAGAGTATCTTGGTGAAAATATGATTCTGAATAAACAGCATTCTATCATTATGCACATTTCTACCAACTCATCAGAAATTAGACATACGTAATATGATACATGCATAAATTGAGTAGGCTGTGCTAAAACTTTCTTACTGTGAAAGAGAACGATTATAAGAAGGAAATGGCCCTTAAAAGTCCATATAAGAAATTATATACTGAAGTTTCAGTAGTTCTCAGCTTTCCATAGTCACTGTAACCAATCATCAGTATTGTTTTTTTTATTTGGTGCCAAGTAAATGAATTTGCTGTTGTATTTCTGAATTTGCCATTGTTTTGTTAATGCGTTTTGCATGTAGAGGCATCTGTGTACCACACACTGTTTTCAACAATAAAAGGGTATACTATACTAGATTAATACTAATAACTGGCTGTGTCCTACATAGCAGCCAATAATGAATGCACCCGTCATGCATTGTTAATCTCATTGTTGAATCTAACAGTTTACGCAGATGGCAGTATATGTTTAGACATTCTTCAGAATCGCTGGAGTCCTACATATGATGTATCCTCTATTCTAACGTCTATCCAGGTGAGTTGATCATTTTTGGCAGCACCTTTTGTATTCTTATTTCCAAATAACATTTGGAAACACATCACCTACATCATGTTTGTCAAGGCTTTATTTAAAAAAAAAAAAAAAAAAAAAAAGGACTGACAATAAACTGGTGAGTGTTTACCATTGAAGCATTATTAACATTTGCGTTTGTCTTTTTTGTGTCACATTTAATAGGTTAGTGAAATTGATTTTATCTGTATAATATAATTTTAACAATAAACAGTTTATAATAAAGAACACACCAGCATTTTGCTGGGCATGACCAGTCAGGCTGTGTCCAGTGACATTCCTAGAATTCAATGGATTCAGGGGACTTTAGTCCACTTTCCTCTTATCCACAGACATATACCAACAACCCGTTTTCCTGGAAATTGTGAAGCTATGTCCCTTAAATGTTCCATTTGGTTAAGCACTGGAACTCTCCTGGCCTTTTTCCTACAAATTTCACTGTAGTCAGGTGGGCCACATAAAAACCATATCAAACTTTGTCAGAACAGAATGCACATCTTTAGGGAAACACATGATCAGAGTGTTAATAAAACTCCACTGAATGTGAAGCATGTTAACTTATATTTTGCTTGTTTGAATTTTCCTGTGGCAACAGAATGACACAAACTGTCTGACAACACATGGCAACATTATTAAAGTAGGCAAGTAGATTAGGTAGATAAGTAGAAAGTAGGCAGGAATGGCTGCTTGTTTTGTGTAGGCATTAAAGAATTAAATCTCAATATTCAGTCCTTCCAAAAAGGATGTACTCGAAATGACTTGTGTTTGTGGTGCACTAAGGTTAATTTTTTAATACAGAACAATAAATGTTCTGGCAGTACATTTGAGCTAAAAGTAACTTAAGGTAGAAAGTGGCCATTAAAGTATGTCACTATATAAAATTTGTGACTGAATGAATAAACAGCCATTTACTTGGTCGGAGTTGCAATTTTAAAAGGACCATACTGATCAGTTATATTAAAAAAATGAATAATTTTTTTTTATCATTTGCTTTTGGGAACCTATTTTTCCAAATTGATTCAACTTAATGCATCACTATGAGGACAAACTGATGTTTGCACAAAATCCGTTTCGGTTTCAAATATATTTTTGTTTATTGCAGTCTTTGCTGGATGAGCCCAACCCCAACAGCCCAGCCAACAGCCAGGCAGCACAGCTCTATCAAGAAAACAAGCGGGAGTATGAGAAGAGAGTTTCTGCTATTGTGGAGCAAAGCTGGGTTGACTCCTAATGCTGGAGTCCCCTTGTTCCAACATCGCTTACGAATTTCTTCAGTCTTTCATTTACCTCATCACAAAAAAAATTCTGACAAAAGGAATTTAAGTGCTACAAGAGGAAAACAATCAATAGGGACTTTGCTGATATTTTACTGAGAGCAGAAATCATTGTGCTATTGGTTTTAATTTTCTTTTTTATTGCATGGTAAGTTATTGCTAACAGAATTTGTAAAATTATTTTGTTGAATTGTTGCTGTTAAGAGATTTTCAAATGGTTCATTTTTTTTTTACTTTTTGTTTTTAAGAAAAGCAGACTGTTGGTAAAAATATTGTGTAAAGATATAAATCCCTATATTATTTATAGTGTCATGTTCCCTAAATATGGTGAATCTGAATTTGTACCCGACAAGGGTTAAACCAACAGTGCTACATGCCACAATCTAAAGAATCACACTTTGGTTGAATTAGATATACCAAATGAATCACTTTGTGTCTCATTTGATATTCTTTAACACTCACTTTCATTTGTATGTGGCTGCAAATAAGTGAAATGTGCATTAATGAATATACTCTGTCCTATACAAAATTATATAAGTACATTTTCAAATAAAGTGTGGGTTATATTGTCACAGTGTTTCCATGACAAGGGATGTGTTAGTGTGGGATGAAGTTAGTTTTTGTGAATTTATCCTATAAAAACCATTTATACTGTATGCTGTACAAGCAAAATAAAATTTTTCAGATTTTAATTTGATTTTGATTTTTATTTTTTCTTACTTTGAGTGATGGTGACATCCTTTAGACTCAGCATTCACATAAAAAGCCATTTTACAGTTATGGCTTTTAAAAACTATTACAGATCCATAGTCTGAGTTTAAAAAAAATGAAAAAGTCAATTAGAAAATGTATGTGACAAAAACTAGATTAAAAGTTTCCAGTCGATCGTCGTATCTGTTGACATGACTGTCCTCTTTGTCCTTTTCTTGGGTTCTTCACTGGTCAGGTTCATCAAGAGACTGCAAAAACACCTGATGAGTAGCTTTGGTGTCACCTCTGAAAAATGGATTCAGGAAAAAAAGAATTAGGACAACGCCTTACATCACTGCTCTACAGGCACATCCTTTAGAGATTATTTACATGTGTCTCAATTTACATTTTACAGTGTCTTTCCATTTAATGATTGATGTTTTGTAAAAAACTACACATACCATGTGGCTGATTCTAAGACAACAGGAGGCTGCCTGCTCAATATTGTCAATTAACAGTTCATATTATTACTATGGTTTACATGCATTAGCAATTATATAGCAAGTATATACTTTTGACAGTCCTGGAACCGACGCCAAAAAAGTTCTCTGTGGATTTCAGCTCAGCATTCAACATCATAGTGCCAAACTGTCCCAGCAGTCTGCCCCGTGTGCTGGTGGACCATGAATAACAGGAGACAGCAGGTGCAGCTAGGAAAACATGTCAGGCCCTCAGTACTGGACATCCACAATGCTGTGTGCTTTCACCCCTTCTCTTCAGTCTCTACACTAAAGACTGTCTCTCTTAAGGAAGCAGCTGTGAAGATCCTGAACTTTGCAGATGACACCACTGTGGTGCGCCTCATAGCCAATGAGTTCACTTACAGAGAGGAATTCGAGCAGCTGGTATCCTGATGCAGCAGTAAACAGCTGCTGATAGTCTAACCCTCAATTGTTCCCTGGGTGCTGTGGATAGGGCTGCCCACTGCTCTGGGCGAGTGTTGTCACTGCCACCTCATGTGTTTGGTTTCACTGCATGGATGGGTCAAACGTGGAGGTGAAATTTCCCTGCTGTGGGACTAATAAGGGTCATTTAATCTAATTATACTTGTAGCCTTTGTTAAAACTACATACAACTGAGGAAATGTAATTACGAATAAATGCATTTTAAATTCTATTGAACAAATATATTCCAGCTCTAGTTTCTCACACTCAGAACACCAATTCTCTCCCAGACTCCAGCCTCCAAGAACTACCTAAGAGACAATGTGACTCAGAACTCTCAATCATCACCTCACGGATCTTCCTTACACGAGTACTGATGTGTAACTTCTGTCCCTTGCCGTACTTAAACTGTTTAGATTGCCTGGTATCTTGTGAAGCATTGCTCCTGCTTTTCTGAGTGGTTTTCTTGTCTGTGGTTTTTTGTATTTCTCAATGTTGCTTTTTGTCTCTTCTCTTTGGTCTGTGTTGTATTCCTGACTACCGGTTTTTGAACTTTGTTGTGTTTGCCTGGTTTGGTAATCCTCTCATCCTGATTCTGCCTTTTTTATTAATAATAATAATAATAAACAATATTATTATTATTATTATTATTATTATTATTATTATTGTGTTGATTCTTTTGATTCCACTGTGTGCTTTTATCTGCAAGTGTCTGATTAGTTGTCACTTTACAGATAAATACAGATGCATTTAGAAGGATTTACAAATATTTAACAAAAGTTTTTTGGCCATTTTCATACATTGCAAAAAAAATATTTGATGAAATATATATTTTTTCCATATGGGTGGTCTCTTTAGTATGTTACAGGTAATATATGTGTGCACTCATGTGAAATGTTCCTTGTATATGCAAAATACTTGAAGAAATAAAGTGATTATGATTTTAACATAGCAGCTTTTTGTGGTGCAGAAGGAACAAGCCTAGACATTACAGAGCAAATATGACAAGCAAATCTACCTTTTGCTGGTTCTTGATGATCTCATCTCGGGTTTTAAAAACAGGTGCATCTTCAACTACAATTCCGTTAGCCATCTCCTTCACTCTGTCTAGGAGATCTTGACTGTACCTAAAATAAAATGGACAAAGGAACAATGTTTGCAGTCAATGTAAACAGTAAATGTGACGAAAGACATTTAATATACTTAAAGCTTAACTGCTGCTCCTTTTTTCTCCACTAAATTAAGCTATTGCATCCATTTCAACTACAAGCAGATGTACAATCCAGCATCTCTGCCGTGTTCTCTGATGAATAATTTCCCTATTGAAAAGCATCTTTCAAATACACTTAGCAAGGGCTTTCTTAGGAACACCTGTATACCTACTCTTTCATGCAATTCTCTCATCAGCCAAACGTCTAGCTGTAGTGCAATGCATAAAATCAAAAGGCAAAACTGACTGCATCTTCGAAATAAGTCAGCAAGATACACTCATCAAGCATTTTATTAGGAACACTATACTAATACTGGTTTGGGCCTCCCTAGTCTTTCTGGCATGAATGCAGATATGGACCAGCAGCTTCAGGTAATGTTCACATCAACCATCAGAATGGAGGAAAAAATGCGAGCACAGTTCTGTTGATGGAAACGCCTTGTAAATGAGAGACGTCAACAGCAAACAGCTTTGAGCTGACAGAGACAACAGTAACTCAGGACCCCTACAGAGCAGGTATTTCTTTTTTAGGTGGTGGACCAATGTCAGCACTGCAGTGGCATTTTGGTGTGTGTTGCAGAGGTACAAATAGATTGGATGCAGCAGCCAAATTCAGCACCACCCAAATATTGGGCCAAGTACTCTGTGGTGGTCCTGAACACCGAAGAACAGGGTAAAAGGAGGCAAGAGGAAATTGTGCAGAGAAACAGATGGACTACAGTCTCCGATTGCAGAACTACAAGGTGCAAACGTATCAAGAAATGGAGACAATAAAATGAGTGTAGACACAAGGCAGATGTTCCTAATGAGATGGCCAGTCAGTGCATGTGCACATACAAAATCTAGAAGTACATGGGTGATGGAGCAAAACGAATTGCCATACCCCATAAAAAGAGAGCAATACTAACATTAGGCATTCTTGGAAAAGTGTTGAGCATTATCCAAGCAAAAAAAAAAAAAAAAAAAAAAAAAAAAAAAAAAGCAGCATGGCTGTCACTCAAGAATAGTACTAGGAACTTTGTGGGAAAAATCACAAATTTGAAAACTACTGTAAAAAATTTGTGACTTAATGACATCACAAACATTAAAGGAACTGTGGGGTATAACATGCAATGAACTAAAAAACATTTTCTGCACTCTTACCTGGATGTTGAGAATCTAGTCAAGCCCAACAAGCAATTTCATCAAGACATGTCCAGTATAGCAAAGCAGTACCAAGGGAAATTAAGCCCTAGTATTTTCTGTTTGTACTGTAAAGTAAATGTATGTGTGTTTTTTTTTGTTTTTTTTTTAAATCTGTGGTGTCACATAAATGACTGGATGTTACACAAATATCGGAATTAAGTGCCAAAATATTACTACAATCACCTTCTTTAATTTATGTGACAAAAAAAAAAAGTCACCCACTGTTATTGCTCATTTTTCACATGTGCAAAGTCCACAGGCATGCTAGGATCAAAATTTCTGTGATGTTCATTCTGCCAAAAAAACATAGTAAAAACTGTTCAACTAAAAATGATCAACCAGAAGTTTATTCTTTAGATTTTTTTTGTCTGTCTTTACTGATTACTTAAAAAGAAACAAACACAAAATGGTTTTTACCAAACCCCAGCTAACAGGAAGCTAGGCTACTCATACCTGGTATTTCTTAATTTCTTAAAATCTATATTAAATGATACTTTGCCACCAGCATGCTAGTTAACAACAAGCTCTCTCACGCTTGTTATAATATGAGTAGGTAACACAATAAAACTTCATCAACTCAACTAACTACTAATATAACCCAACTACGGAGCCTGTAGACTAAACTGAGCTGCTACTGGTAAAAACTAACAACAAGTGATTCAAATGAAAACAAATTATACACCATAGCCATGTCACTGAAGAGTGTGTGCTGCATACCTGAGCTTTTCAAGAAGTTAAAAACAGTCTGACTTTTCCACAATCTCATAAAACACTTCAGAAACTACAGAGGACCTTGGTGTCCTCATGCCAATTATGAAGATGACAGGTACTGTCAGGAACTGAATTATTGGACAGGGGTGGCAGAGTTCCTTAAGCAAAAGTACTAGTAATCTCAGTACTTTTAAAATTCAGAGTGATTCATCAGCATTTTCAAGATTTACTCAGTTAAAACTAATTATTGAATCCAAAACACAGGTTACTGCCACAGCGGGCAGACACAATGAAGATGTGATAACTTCATGCAATGAAGTAATGTTAGATGTTTGCCACGGCATTTTCACAACGCCCATGCCAGCTTATGAATTAAACAGAACTATAAGTACCAAATTCACAGAAAACCAACCATAACAGTTTTTTTAACACTTGTTTTCAGCTTTGGAAAAAGAAGAAACATTTAAAAATTAACTGGTTATCTGGAGCTTCAAATTCAAACACTGGTGCACTGATAACGAACTGAAGCATTGAAGCAAATCCAATAAACACAGTAGATTGTTGTGTCAGCCAAAAGCAGACTGGATAATGCTGTGGCCAGATTCACACACAGATGTGCTAATCTCTCAAGGCTAAAAAAAAATATCTTAATCAAATTTCGTTCCACCTTGAAGTCTTGCAGTTCCATGCTACTGAGAACCTCACCTGGATTCTAAACAACAACTTAAGTAAAAGCAGCATCTCCATTTCCTGCAGAAGTTAAGGAAAGCTCCCACCCAACCATCCTTACTACCCTACAGAGGGAGGTACTATAGAGAGTATCCGGAGCAGCTGCATTACTGCCTGGTTGGGAATTTCACCGCCTCCGCCTCTGACCGCACACCATACACTGCATCCAAAAAGCCACTAGCATTGTGACTGACCCCACATATCCCTCACACAATCTGTTCTCTCTTCTGCCATCTGGAAGAAGGTATCGCAGCATTTGGGCCCTCACAGCCAGACTACAACAGTTTCATTCCACAAGCCATCAGATTCCTCAACAAGCACAACAATATGAGACTACCTCACTCCCTCTTCTTGCAGTTTCAATTGACGTATGGAAGATTGCATTTAAATATAATTACTGCATTTCACTGAAATAATTCATTTGATATAACTTGTAGATCTGACTACTGACATTTTGCACATTTTTTCCTCACCAATATCTGACTAGCATTTTAAGTACCTAAAAAAAAAAACAGTATAGTAACAAAGTAGCTGTTCTTCGTTACTTACCAATTCTGTTACTGTGGCAATGGCGGATAGTGATGGTTGCTGAGCAGTGAGCTTGGCAGAGAGTGAAATGCAATTATGCAGTGACAGAAAAACAATTCAAATATTCCATCCCCGTTTCAAAGGGTAAGCCTGTCATGCCCATGGCCATACCCCAGAGTACACCACATTGACAGAATGGTATTGTAACAGCAATGGGCAACACAGGAAAATAGGTTATTTCTCTGGCACAATGAACTTTTATGCTGAAGTTCTAGATGTCTCACTTGGAGCAATATGTAATACTGACAGCAAGCATTTTAAATGGGTACTGCCATCCAAATTCTCCTATCCCTTAGAATGAGGAAGGACCAAAATACTTGTAATACGTATGTCAAATTACTGTTTAAAAAACAGATTACACAAACTACACTTGCGATCTCCACAAAGAAGGGGCTTTTCCTGCTAATGCCACAACATCACTGACCCTTCTCTCCTCACGTAACCAGCAACCTGATTGGCTCTTTTAATTGATGGGCAGGAATTTCTCCTCAAACAGAAGCCATGTTGAACATTGAGCTTTTCCTTCCATATTTCATGTTCATATTTCCATATACCAGCCATTACGGGTGTACTTTGTGTACTTCTGGTGCCGGTCCCAAGCCCGGATAAATGGTGAGGGTGGCGTCAGGAAGGGCATCCGGCATAAAACTATCATGCGGATCACAAATATGATTGCCATACCGGATCGGTCGAGGCCCGGGTTAACAATGACCGCCTCCGGTGCTGTTGACCAGCAGGGTGCCGGTGGAAATTGGACTACTGTAAGTCGAAGACCATCAAAGAGGAGAGGAGGAAGGCAGGTTAGAAGGCAGCGAGAGAGAAGGAAAGGCAGGAGTGTGGAGGTTAGAGTAGGGACTCTGAACATAGGGACAATGACTGGTAAAGGCAGAGAGCTTGCAGACATGATGGAGAGAAGGAAGGTAGATATTCTGTGTGTCTAGGAGACCAGGTGGAAAGGAAGCAAGGCCAGGAACATTGGAGGTGGATTCAAACTGCTCTATAATGGTGTAGAGAGGAAGAGAAATGGAGTAGGGATAATCCTAAAGGAACAGCTTGGGAAAAGTGTTCTGGATGTAAAGAGAGTGTTAGACAGGATCATGAGCCTGAAGTTGGAGGTTGATGGTATAATTTTTAATGTGGTCAGTTCATATGCACCACAGGTTGGTTGTCAGTTAGAGGAGAAAGAGGAATTTTGGAGTAAGATGGATGAAGTGGTAGATGGTGTCCCTAGAGAGGAGAGATTAGTGATTGGTGCAGACTTCAATGGACATGTTGGTGAAGGGAACAGAGGGGATGAAGAGGTGCTGGGTATGTATGGTGTGAAAGACAGAAATGTGGAAGGTCAGATGGTTGTAGATTTTGCAAAGAGAATGGAAATGGCTGAGGTGAACACGTATTTTCAGAAGAGGGAAGAACACAGGGTGACATACAAGAGTGGAGGGAGGTGCACACAGGTGGATTATATCCTTAGCAGGAGATGCCACCTAAAGGAGATTGGAGATTGTAAAGTGGTGCCAGGGGAAACTGTAACAAGGCAGCATAGGGTGGTTGTCTGTAGAATGAGATTAGAAACAAAGAAGAGGAAGAGAGTGAAGACAGAACCAAAGATTAGATGATGGAAGCTGAAGGAGGAGGATGGTTGCAGGCAGTTCAGGGAAAAATTGCAACAGGCCCTTGGGGACAGTGAGGAGCTACCTGAGGACTGGGAAACTACAGCCAAGGTGGTGAGAGAAACTGGCAAGAATGTGTTGGGTGTTTCGTCTGGTCAGAGCAAAGAAGACAAGGAAAGTTGGTGGTGGAAATAGGAAGTCCAGGAGAGTATTCAGAAGAAGAAGGCAGCTAAGAAAAAGTGGGATAACCAGAGAGATGAAGGAAGTAGGCAGGAGTACTGTTAGGCTAGTCGCATAGCGAAAAGAATGGTGGCAAAGGCAAAGGCTCAGGCCTATGATGAGCTGTATGAGAGGCTGGACAGTAAAGAAGGAGTAAAGGACTTGTATCGCTTGGCTAAACAGAGAGATAGAGCTGGAAAGGACGTACAGCAGGTTAGGCTGATAAAGGATAGAGAGGGAAATGTACTAGTGAGTGAACAGAGTGTTGAGTAGATGGAAGGAGTACTTTGAAGAACTAATGAATGAGGAAAACGAGAGAGAGGAGGACAACGGGGGGAGAGATAGTGGATCAGGAAGTGCAGAGAATTAGTAAAGTGGAAGTGAGGGCAGCTTTAAAAAGGATGAAGAATGGAAAGGCAGTTGGTCCAGATGACATACCTGTGGAGGTATGGATATGTTTAGGAGAGAAGGCAGTGGACTTTTTAACCAGGTTGTTTAACAAAATCCTGGAGAGTGAGAGGATGCCTGATGAGTGGAGAAGCAGTGTACTGGTCCCCATTTTAAGAACAAGGGTGATGTGCAGAGCTGCAGTAAGTACAGAGGTATAAAGTTGATGAGCCACACCATGAAGGTATGGGAAAGAGTTGTTGAAGCAAGGCTAAGGCGAGAGGTTCAGATCAGTGAGCAGTTTGGTTTCATGCCCAGAAAGGATACCACAGGTGCAATTTTTGCGTTGAGAGTGTTGGTAGAGAAGTACAGAGAAGGTCAGAAGGAGCTACATTGTGTCTTTGTGGATCTAGAGAAGGCATATGATAGGGTGCCAAGACAGGAACTGTGGTATGGTATGAGGAAGTCAGGTGTAGCTGAAAAGTATGTTAGGGTGGTGCAGGACATGTATGAGGATAGGGAGACAGTGGTGAGGTGTGCAGTTGGAGTGACAAATGGTTTCAAGGTGAAGGTAGGTTTACATCAGGAATCAGCTTTGGGCCCCTTCTTGTTTGCAATGGTGATGGAAAGGTTGACAGACGAGGTAAGGCAGGAGACTCCATGGACCATGATGTTTGCAGATGACATTGTAATTTGTGGTGAGAGTAGAGAGCAGGTGGAAGAGAATCTGGAGAGGTGGAGGTTTGCACTGGAGAGGAGAGGAATGAAGGTCAGTAGAGACAAGACGGAATACATGTGTGTGAATGAGAAGGAGGCAGGTGGAAAGGTGAAGATGCAAGGAGTAGAGGTCGTAAAGGTGGATGACTTCAAATATCTTGGGTCAACCATCCAGAGCAATGGACAGTGTAGAAAAGAGGTGAAGAAGAGGGTGCAGGCAGGATGGAGTGGGTGGAGACGGGTGTCAGGGCTGATGTGTGACAGAAGGATAGCAGCAAGAGTGAAAGAGAAGGTTTACAAGACAGTAGTGCGTCCTGCTATGATGTATGGTTTGGAGACTGTGGCTCTGTCTAAAAGACAGGAGGCTGAGCTGGAGGTGGCGGAGATGAAGATGCTGAGATTTTCGTTGGGAGTGACAAGGAAGGACAAGATTAGAAATGAGCAGATCAGAGGGACAGTGAAGGTGGAGCAGTTTGGAGATAAAGCCAGAGAGGCCAGGTTGAGATGGTTTGGACATGTGTTGAGGAGGAATAGTGGACATATTGGGCAAAGAATGTTGGAGATGGAGCTGCCGGGTAGAAGGAGAAGAGGTAGACCTCAGAGAAGGTTTATGGATGTAGTGAAGGTGGACATGGAGATGGTTGGCGTAAAAGTAGAGGAGGCAGTGGATAGGGCAAGATGGAGGCAGATGATCCGCTGAGGCAACCCCTAAAGGGAGCAGCCGAAAGAAGAAGAAGAAGAAGAAGAAGGAGAAGAAGAAGAATTCATATTTCAACCAGTGACTTATTTTACACAATCAAAAACAAACAAAACCACACTGTATTAACGTATAAATCTCTACTGTATTTAGTCACAGAGTAAAGTCAGTGTATGCGGACTTTGTTGGGAGAGAAAACGCTTTTGCCTGTTTTCTAGCTTTTGAGTATGCACTTGTATTGGGGAAGCAGTTGTGATTGTGTTTAAAATGGGCTAAAATAACACATTGTAGGATGGGTAGGTCTTGGAATATGCAAAGGCAGAATGTTTAAAGTGACTTTGTGTTCGATCTCCATGTGCACAGGGTGTCACTGGGTATTGGAATGTTGGTATCTGTGAATTGTTGGCATCATGAGTTTGATTAAATGACCACAGTTACTGGCTAATATCAATATTGATACATCCCTAGTTTAAACCCATATTTTCAACCATGTCTTTACATCACTGTGCACATAAGATGCATAGGGAACATTTACAATCAGCATATTTCATGTTCTTTTACTGTAGCAAACTGAGCCATTTCCACTTTTTTAATGTTCAAGACTGTCAATAATGTTTAAAAGTAAGGTAAATTAAGCAGACCCCTTTTAATCATGTAAGACACTGCCAGCTTATTACCTACTGCAGGATGTAGCTTTTCCCTGGATTATAAAGACTGGTAATGCAGCCTAGATTGTTAGGTTTAGATCTTTATTGTCATTGTCACAAGTACAACAAAATTAAAAGTGCTCTCCAGTCAGTGCATCACTCAAAAGTCACTAAAATAATTCAGGTTAAAAAAGAAAATAAAAACAGCATTGCAGCAGAGCTAAACACCAATATGGACTTATATCTACAGGCATGCATACTTTCTGTCATGGTATTGATCCATTTTTTTGCAGCACTGAGAGTTAGCAAAAGTTATCTAGCTAGTTTAATCATTAAAGCAGTTATTTACTTTGTTTAGCCAGCTTTTACATCTAAAAATGTACTTCTGCGATGGCACGACATTTATGTATGTCTACCTACGGTTACCAGGTGTCAGGTTTTGGACCAGTCCACTTTTGAGCTCTGTTATCCTGTTGGTCCTGCCAACCACACATTAAAATATCCAGTTGATTCTCAGTTTAAAGACATTTGATTTGTTGAAATTGATAGATGTTCCATTACAGCCTTGTCATTGTACTTTTCTAGCAGCTACACTCATCTGTGTCCGAGACCATAGATCTGTGCATGTGAGTCTTGTGTGTGTGTGTGTGTGTGTGTGTGT
Source organism: Pygocentrus nattereri (assembly GCF_015220715.1). NCBI lineage: Eukaryota > Metazoa > Chordata > Actinopteri > Characiformes > Serrasalmidae > Pygocentrus > Pygocentrus nattereri. The sequence goes on along the minus strand of NC_051226.1, from coordinate 29,832,406 downwards.
GTGTGTGTGTGTGTGTGTGTGTGTGTGTGTGTGTGTGTGTGTGTGTGTGTGTGTGTGTGTGTGTGTGTGTGTGTGTGTGTGTGTGTGTGTGTGTGTGTGTGTGTGTGTGTGTGTGTGTGTGGTGGTTAACACCTTTGCCTTCTACGCTGTAGACTGGGGTTCAATCCCCCACCAGGGCGAACACCCTACACTATACCAATAAGGGTCCTTGGGCAAGACTCCTAACACCACCTTGGCCTACCGGTGTAAAAATTATCAACCTGTAAGTCACTCTGGATAAGAGCGTCTGCCAAATGCTGTAAATGTAAATCTATGAATTAGAGTCAAGTGTGAGCGTTAGGAATGTGGCAATAAACAGTTATTCAATATTCTGAACATTCTTACCTTGAACACTTTAAATAACTAATATTTAATCAAATATGCTATCACTCCTCTACTTTATCAGAAATATTTACTATTAAAATGCAGTTTGTTAACCAAGAACACTAAAGTATCTGACTGATTCTCTGTGTTAACAACACTTTCACCGTTTATTGGCACATTCCTAAAGTAACATATACCTCATATTTAGTACAAAATGCTTATCATATTTCACATGATCATATGAGGAGTCAAGTGGTATGAGCAGCGTGTCTGTCCAAATGTTGAAATGAAACCTACAGTACTGTTACACAACACTGCTGAAACCAATGCGTAATAACTGCAGATTACAAAAAGCACACAAATATAACTGTGACCTGCATACAGCAAAAAACAAAGAGGTTATGACTCCTTTTGCATACTGCTTCTAATGTTGAGCTGCAGATGGGTTTGATTTGACCCAATCAGCATTGATAGTCCTGTTAGCTGCCAAAAATATGGCCAGACTGTGGTCCGATTACCCCCATGGGGAATGACCAATGGAGCTTTATGTTTTTCTGACATACAGTGTCTTGTTCTCTTTATTTCTTTTGTTTATTAACCTCTGCTCATGTTCTATTGCAGTGGCTTCCAATCTTCTCTGCACAAGGCCAGTAGATATTCCTTCTGAACTAAAAGGAGTAAACCTGATTTCTATAGTGTTTAATCAAATGGTCTCAGTCTTCAAACAAATGAGGCCTGCTTTGGCAGAAAACTGTCAGCCACACCTTTGTGGGATAGGACTGGACACCCCTGTCCTATTGGCTACGTTCCCACTCTGCTACGTTTACACAGCAGGTAAAATTGACCCAAATCCAATCTTCTTCCTTCACATGTGACACTGACGCGTCATTTGTGTGGCAGTGTGAACAGCAAAAAAAACACATTAAATCGGTCATATTCCATTTCCGATTTGAGACGCTTTCATATGTGGTACTGAAACCCGATCCGTATCCGACCCGCGGCAGTGCGACTCAGTCTGAACAGCCAGATCGGAATTCATGTGACTTTTACGGCAGTCCAACTCGACATTGGTCATAATTTCGCGCTGCTGAGACTATTTAGGCTGATGTTTCTGTACCAAAAACAACAGAAGAGACTCAAAGCAGCCGCTCCGAGGCTGAAGCGTTTAAAGAATCATGAGGACGCAAACCAAAGAAGTTGACTGGCCGTCATGTCTGTTTACCTCAGGACGCCGTTCTTTTGCGCATGCGGGTCGGTTTAGGAGCTGATCTGTTCAGACTGACGTCACATACAGATCACACGTAAAAGATAATGTGGACATCCAAACAAAAAAAAATCCGATTCGGGCCAGTTTAACCTGCTGTGTAAACGTAGCCTAAAAGTCCTACTTTAGCATATATTTACAGATAGCTAAAACTAGAGTTAGGATATTTTAAATGCCTAGATGACCTTAAAGGAAACTGCTACCAACATTAAAACTACAGACAGGATATTCTGACAAACTAAACTCTTTCACCAAAAAAGGCCACCAACATACTAAAAGTAAACTCAAAGTAAACAACCCAATAATCAGATATGTATATATTCGACACAGTAGTTAAGGAGCGATTGACTTTTTTTGTTCAAATCAATATTTATTGTTAACGGCGACAATTAAATATGTATCTAAATGCACTGAAACGATTCGGGGGAAATGCGTGTACACAGATGTAGGCGCGATCTAGGAATTGCATTTTAGTATTTCATTCCAACGGGAAATATGGCCTCAGTTTTTCGGTGTTGAACGTCGCCCAAACCACAAAAGAAAAGCTAAGCTATGCATCACTCTCCGCGAGAAACCGGTCGGGGGAGTTCGGTGACATAAATCAAGTCCGATAGACATTAAACCATGATTTCAAATGTAGTTCAAATATATGGATATAGATAAATAAAGAAAAGAACAGACATCAGTAGCAAAACCAACACTCACCGGCAACCGAGGAACACATTGTTTGCCCACACCATTGACAAAGCAAGAAGATGATCCAAGTGAGGGTCTTCGTAGTCATTAATGTTTCTAAAAATGAAAGCTCTCCTAGATTCCCAGTGTTTGTCGCTCTCGGAAATTGTACGAAATGACTCTACAATGTCTGACAAATGCCTGTTTTGTTCAATAAATTGCTCTATATCCCCAGAAGCAGACATCCTCTCTCCACGCGTTGTGATCTGACTGGACACAATAAACGTTACTTCCATTCTGAGCTGGTAACTTACGGTCCAACTACATTACTGCCACCTACTGGCTGGGGGACACTGTCGGAATAAGCACTGGCGTTTATTTTCCCAAAGTTCAAGTCTCCTTGCTCATAAAGGACTAGGCCTTTCCTGGATGCTCCTTTTAAACATAAGCATCACTGCTTTGCCTACTGTAAAGGATTTTGAACATTTCACAACATGCATAGTCTTAAATGACCCCCGTCTCAGCTTTCTGGCCTCTATTTCAGAATGAACATATATTTAGAAAAACAGTTAAAACATCGACTATCTTGTCTTCGTACTGGGTTTGTTTAAATACAGGTCAAAGTGAATTTATAAATAACTGTTTTCTGTTTATTTCAATTTCACATACTGTGACAGCTTTTTAAAATTCAGGTTGGAAGTTGTACACAATTCTCTTGGCTAAGACCTCCAAGACTCTTACCCAGTACTGTATGTTCAGCAGCCTACTGTCTATTGTTTAGATCTGCTTGCTTGACTGATAAACAGAGCTGTTATCACTGTGAAAAAAAAGTACAACAGAAAAGAGAGGAGGAGAGAATATGTGATCTCTAACTGCAATGCTGTTACTGGGGTGGTATTATCAAGGGTACGTCTTTAGTATCTTTAGTTGGGGAACATAATTGTAACATATTCTGTTGCAATAATATTTGGACTCCCCATTTACCCAACAGGGTTTTTTTTTCTCTTTTATTTCTGTTTATGTTTTAACCTGTCCAGGGTGTATGCTGCCTTCCGCCCGATGACCGCTGGGATAGGCTCCAGCCCCAGTAGGTAGTAGGGACTCTGAACATAGGGACAATGACTGGTAAAGGCAGAGAGCTTGCAGACAGATGGAGAGAAGGAAGGTAGATATTCTGTTTGTCTAGGAGACCAGGTGGAAAGGAAGCAAGGCCAGGAACATTGGAGGTGGATTCAAATTGTTCTATCATGGTGTAGAGAGGAAGAGAAATGGAGTAGGGATAATCCTAAAGGAACAGCTTAGGAAAAGTGTTCTGGATGTAAAGAGAGTGTTAGACAGGATCATGAGCCTGAAGTTGGAGGTTGATGGTGTAATTTTTAATGTGGTCAGTTCATATGCACCACAGGTTGGTTGTCAGTTAGAGGAGAAAGAGGAATTTTGGAGTAAGATGGATGAAGTGGTAGATGGTGTCCCTAGAGAGGAGAGATTGGTGATTGGTGCAGACTTCAATGGACATGTTGGTGAAGGGAACAGAGGGGATGAAGAGGTGCTGGGTATGTATGGTGTGAAAGACAGAAATGTGGAAGGTCAGATCGTTGTAGATTTTGCAAAGAGAATGGAAATGGCTGTGGTGAACACGTATTTTCCAAAGAGGGAAGAACACAGGGTGACATACAAGAGTGGAGGGAGGTGCACACAGGTGGATTATATCCATAGCAAGAGATGCCACCTAAAGGAGATTGTAAAGTGGTGCCAGGGGAAACTGTAGCAAGGCAGCATAGGGTGGTTGTCTGTAGAATGAGATTAGAAACAAAGAAGAGGAAGAGAGTGAAGACAGAACCAAAGATTAGATGGTGGAAGCTTAAGGAGGAGGGTGGTTGCAGGCAGTTCAGGGAAAAATTGCAACAGGCCCTTGGGGGCAGTGAGAAGCTACCTGAGGACTGGGAAACTACAGCCAAGGTGGTGAGAGAAACTGGCAAGAATGTGTTGGGTGTTTCGTCTGGTCAGAGGAAAGAAGACAAGGAAAGTTGGTGGTGGAATGAGGAAGTCCAGGAGAGTATTCAGAAGAAGAAGGCAGCTAAGAAAATTGGGATAACCAGAGAGATGAAGGAAGTAGGCAGGAGTACTGTGAGGCTAGTCGCATAGCGAAAAGAATGGTGGCAAAGGCAAAGGCTCAGGCCTATGATGAGCTGTATGAGAGGCTGGACAGTAAAGACGGAGTAAAGGACTTGTATCGATTGGCTAAACAGAGAGATAGAGCTGGAAAGGATGTACAGCAGGTTAGGCTGATAAAGGATAGAGAGGGAAATGTACTAGTGAGTGAACAGAGAGTGTTGAGTAGATGGAAGGAGTACTTTGAAGAACTAATGAATGAGGAAAACGACAGAGAGAGGAGGACAACGGGGGGAGAGATAGTGGATCAGGAAGTGCAGAGAATTAGTAAGGTGGAAGTGAGGGCAGCTTTAAAAAGGATGAAGAATGGAAAGGCAGTTGGTCCAGATGACATACCTGTGAAGGAATGGAGATGTTTAGGAGAGAAGGCTGTGGACTTTTTAACCAGGTTGTTTAACAAAATCCTGGAGAGTGAGAGGATGCCTGATGAGTGGAGAAGCAGTGTACTGGTCCCCATTTTAAGAACAAGGGTGATGTGAAGAGCTGCAATAACTACAGATGTATAAAGTTGATGAGCCACACCATGAAGGTATGGGAAAGAGTTGTTGAAGCAAGACTAAGGTGAGAGGTCTAGATCAGTGAGCAGCAGTTTGGTTTCATGCCCAGAAAGGATACCACAGATGCAATTTTTGCATTGAGAGTGTTGGTAGAGAAGTACAGAGAAGGTCAGAAGGAGCTACATTGTGTCTTTGTGGATCTAGAGAAGGCATATGATAGGGTGCCAAGACAGGAACTGTGGTATGGTATGAGGAAGTCAGGTGTAGCTGAAAAGTATGTTAGGGTGGTGCAGGACATGTATGAGGATAGGGAGACAGTGGTGAGGTGTGCAGTTGGAGTGACAAATGGTTTCAAGGTGAAGGTAGGGTTACATCAGGGATCAGCTTTGAGCCCCTTCTTGTTTGCAATGGTGATGGACACGTTGACAGATGAGGTCAGGCAGGAGGCTCCATGGACCATGATGTTTGCAGATGACATTGTAATCTGTGGTGAGAGTAGAGAGCAGGTGGAAGAGAATCTGGAGAGGTGGACGTTTGCACTGGAGAGGAGAGGAATGAAGGTCAGTAGAGATAAGACGGAATACATGTGTGTGAATGAGACGGAGGCAGGTGGAAAGGTGAAGATGCAAGGAGTAGAGCTCGTAAAGGTGGATGACTTCAAATATCTTGGATCAACCATCCAGAGCAAAGGACAGTGTAGAAAAGAGGTGAAGAAGAGGGTGCAGGCAGGATGGAGTGGGTGGAGACTGGGATGTCAGGGCTGATGTGTGACAGAAGGATAGCAGTACAAGACAGTAGTGCGTCCTGCTATGATGTATGGTTTGGAGACTGTGGCTCTGTCTAAAAGACAGGAGGCTGAGCTGGAGGTGGCGGAGATGAAGATGCTGAGATTTTCGTTGGGAGTGACAAGGCTGGACAAGATTAGAAATGAGCAGATCAGAGGGACAGTGAAGGTGGAGCAGTTTGGAGATAAAGCCAGAGAGGCCAGGTTGAGATGGTTTGGACATGTGTTGAGGAGGAATAGTGGACATATTGGGCAAAGAATGTTGGAGATGGAGCTGCCGGGTAGAAGGAGAAGAGGTAGACCTCAGAGAAGGTTTATGGATGTAGTGAAGGTGGACATGGAGATGGTTGGTGTAAAAGTAGAGGAGGCAATGGATAGGGCAAGATGGAGGCAGATGATCCGCTGTGGCGACCCCTAAAGGGAGCAGCCGAAAGAAGAAGAAGAAGAATTATGTCCCTTTCCCCAGGAAAAGTGAATAACGATGTGCATTTAAAACCTAGGTACATAAGACCTTAAGGACCACGTAGTACCTTTGAGGGTGCATTTACTCGTACTTGCTTGCATTCTAATTAGGGGCATTCTAAAAGAACCACAAAGTACAGGCTATGTATGGGGGTTCATACTTACATTTATGAAGGCTTAACAGGGAATGAGTTCATAACATGAGAGCATATAAATTCTGTTTATGTATTTATTATACTGATCTATACTGCTTTTCTGAATATGTAAAACATTAGTTGAATTAAATAATTCATACAAGTACTATGTTCAGCGATGTATCTATATAGTTCTTGTGAGCTCCAAATTTCAGATGAATCCGGCAGCATTCATGACTTCAACCTTTAAAAACACTTTTGCTCGTGTTTACTTTAGAAAGAACAAATAACATCTTTTTTATGGTTCACAATAGTACCAGGTCTACAAAGACAGGCTTATGCAGATGTAGAAGCATGTTTTATATCGCCATCTAGCGTTTGGGCTCTGTAATACACAGGCAGCTAGGTTAATATTTTGTGACTGTCGGTTTGAAAAATGGGGAATTCTCCTCTGTGTAAGCACATGTTCAGGCTTGATGTTTGTGATAAGGTTCTACTTCAGTTTCACAACTAAATTCTCGTTTGAATATGAATTAGCAAGTTGCAGCTTCTGCTCCCAATGTCCAGGAGTTGAAAGAACTTATGTCTTGTCATTGGCAAAGAGCTGCCAATGCAAATCAAACACGTGGATGCATCTTTACTGTTGTCATCGTGAGGTGAAGACACATTGGCAATGGGAAACGCTTGGGGAAGGAGACCATGCGCTGGTGTAGGCTCCAGCACGCCCCCCACTCCACCCCCCCGCGACCCAGGAGGATGATCGATTTGGATGAATCACTTGGCCACTACAGGATGTACATGTGTGCAGGCCTAATTCACCGTTTCCTTTTCCCTTTTCTCATATTCAAAAGAATATTTCGGTCAGAATCAGGAAAAAACTGTCATAAGAATGTGGAGCAAATCACAAGTTAACACAAATGCGATGTTTAGGCGAACAACATTAAGCTGGTCCTGAAGTTGTGCTGTTTCACCTGAACCGCCCCAATCATATTAGCAAAAAGGATTTTGCTGATGGCTCCCCCCATCGGGCTCACTGTAAAATGGACGATTACTGGATGATGAACCGCCCCATTTACAGATCCGAGAAACTGCTGACGTTCTTGATGGTTATCATTCGCTAAAACTAACTTTACAGGTATGTAAACAGCGTGCTTGTTTTGTTGTGCATCTTGCACGTCAAGTGCATATGCTCTCTGGATGCTCACTGACAACGGACATTTTTCTAGTACGTCATTAATATGGCGCCAAAAGAGTTTTAAGTATGGGCTTATTTTGTTGTAAGGTTTGAAGACCCAATGTACGCCTGTGCAATCGCAGAGGAGGGAGAGCTCGAGAGGGGGGGGGCAGCAAGCGAGCAATCTCGGGGCAAAATGTTTTAGGAAGAGGGTTACGAAAGAAATGAGTCAGTTAGCTTGTAACATATAGTTAACTCAGGTTACTGTAATTAAGGGAAGAATTTTGTCTGATCTCAGGAGAAAACATTACGTAATAAGACTTTCTTGTCGCATACGAAATTGGACCTGGGCTGCTACTGAAATGCGTCATGGTTTTACGAATTCAGACGGTTAGCTTTGCGTGCCAGCTGCCCAGTTAGCAGTGTCCCTGGTTATAGCGGGTTCTTTCAGATAGCTAGCTAGTGTCATCTGTAGTTTGGACTACAAACGACACCCGTCGCTCGCACGAAGTCTCGAAACAACATTTTTAGGAAGTAAACCAAGAACTGCGCAGGCGACGGTCGCACTTCTTTTGAATACCATGATATGCCACCGGAGGTGTCCTGTTCTGGGGTGAATTGGACAAGTGCTACTTTTTTTACTTCGATTACTCGGAGGAAAACATTCAGCGTGTCACTGTCACTTCGGAGCTGTGGCCACGATTTTATCCAGCCATCAACGTTGCCAGGTTGATGCTGGCTACACGGACTAGCAACTGCTACGCAAGACTACCCAAGAATCCTAGGTAAACTTAGCCTAGCTACATGTGGTTAGCCTCAAATGATTTCCTAATCTCCCAATATTGTCCAGAGTCGAGGACGTCTTGACCTCACAGGAAAACTGCATACAAGGTAAGGTAAAAACGAGCCACTGCTACAGTTAATCCTACCCCCGAAATGCGTAGTGATCTGTGTGTATGTTCATCTGCATAGGCTGCGTGTGGCTAGTACGCACTACGCAGAAATGTGTGTTGTGGTTCGACATGTAGGTCAGATTATTCAGCCGAAGTCGTGGACGCGCCTTAGGTTCTCAGTGAAGTACTTGAAGCTAATTTAAGCACAAGCACTGGACTGCCTGCACATTGCTGTTTCTTTACGCGTTATGCCAACGGACACTCAGGTCTCAAGAGAAGATGACCGTTTTCTTGAAATCTACAAATAGTATTCAGCACACGACAGTTAAACTAATGTATGCAAAGCTATATTAGCTGCTCCACGAACTTGGGAAATGCTACTTAAAGTTTAGCGAGTGTTGCTGGCTAACCGAGTTTTGAAAGCACACCCCTTTCTGGAGTCGTGCGTTACATATGCGTTATCGTGCCAAGTTCATGGGTAAAGTAACTTAAAGTGAGATGCAGTACACTTATCTAGCTACATCAGTGGGGTGGTGGCCAACAGTCCAGCTACACGGATATGATGACCAACACACGCGTTTGAAGAACACTTGAATTAAAAGCACGTACTTATTTAAGGGCTAAAAATCGAGCACGACGTTAAGCCCTTGTCTCCTGACTCTGCTATAAGACCTGGCTGTAGGGGGAGTGGCTGTTGTTTACCGTCTAAAACCGCTTTCAGTGGGAAAAGTGGGCGGAACCTGAATCTTGTGCGCATGGCAAAGTGGAGTAGCGTCCTCCTAAATTAAAAGTCCAGAACAGTTGAAGAATGATTAGTAGATGCCATTGGTACTTCGCTAGCCTGTGCTGTTCTTAAGCCTCATCTCTGCTTAATACAGTAATTGCTCCCCAATGAATTCCTTTCATGATTTTATCTGTAAACAGAACATTCAGGTCCCACTAAGTAAGTTAATGGGGGAAATACCTGTGGTCTTCTAGGTTACAGAAAAATTTGCCTAAAATCTGTTAAGATGGAATCACAAGAGGCTTGTTAAGCCACTCCATTTCTACCAGCTCATCCCATCATCCCGAGCTGTGCAGGAAATAGGAGATGACTCATTGTTTGGGCATGAGGGCTTTTTGCTCCTCAGGGGAGGATTTCTGGCATAAGTCAAAGGTTAAAGCATTTTAGGAACTTAATGACTATGAAGACACTCTGGATTGGCTTGGTCTGCTTGTGATATGGCTCTGGAGTGATGTGAGCTTGTAGAAGTGCATTTTTCAACCCTCCACATATATCCACTGTGACACAGGCTGTGTTTATGCACAGCCTAGCAGGGAGCCAGCTTTTGATTGGTGGAGAAGGGGGCAAGGCACTCACATGGGTAGCTGTATCCTGTTAGTGCAGCTCCCACACGAGGGAGTGTTATGAATGAACTGCTGCCTGTGGAGCTCCTCAGTCTGATGTTAAAGAAGGAAATCGCTTTCCGCACTTCCTCCACCAGCCATCCTTTGCTACCATCATGGCCTGCTTGGATTAGAAGTTCATCTTCTTGCTGTGTTTAGAGCATATCACAAAAAAGCTGAAGTGTGTTTATGGCTTTTTATTTGCAACAGAGTATTACTTCTATCCAGAGGTGTCATGTCCATTCAGGCTGGGGAGGCACATGCCCAGACAGACTTTAGAATTCTGAATTTTTCTGCTTTTATTTTTTATTTTGTAACTCTGTTATTATGTGTAGTGTTTGTTTTATGTTATGAGTCAACATAGTCTACTAATTGTCATAGATCATAGCTCAAAAGGTCACTTGCACAGCTTTTCCTATGGTGTTGGTTTCTTCTGAGTTGCCAGATGAAATTGGTTCACATCAGCAGGTACAGATGCATGAAATGCTCTGTGGGCATCAGTACTAAATGGTTGATAAATGGTGTGTTGCTGAAAAGTGGGTAATAGAGCATCAGTGAACCAGGTAAATTTAGTAGCCAGCCTTCAGTCCTGTTGTTTAATCTTCTGGCTTGCTAGCTGGTCATGACTTGTGATAAAATAGCATCCTGTTGAATGTTGGTAAAGGAGAGCTGTGTGGCTCTTATGTCAGTGAGCAGTGTCAGCTGTACCAGGTATGACCAGATATAAACCAAACAACTTTGTGCAACGCACTGTCAAGTGCTGAAATAAAACTGCTCCAGCTTAAACTTTCCAAGATCTTTACAGACATGACATTTAGAATCCTTTGTTAAACTTCAGCAACATTTTAGCCTCAGCTCATCATCGACCCTGGCTCTGTTTGGGGTGAGATTCCGGCCTGCACAGCTGAATAATCTGTTTTTCACAATAAATGGTCTTAAATGCTGGAGTTAACACACAACTGCTAATTCACTGACCTTTAACACTGAAGATTGATGTACAGACTGCTGGTCACACAGCAATGCAGACAACGCAATGGCAAAGAGAGAGATTTAAGACAAACATCGGTAATTTGGAGACAAATGGACTTATTTGCATTTATAAGCACTCAACTGGTTTCCTGATACATTTAAACTTCACGAAGCTGAAGACGCTTCTCATTCTCCTGATTGTCATTCGAATCCTCCCGTTCCACCTTAAATGGTGGCTTCAGCCTCATAAAAAGTCGGAACATTGAGAGACATTTTACAAGAAACTTGCAGAAAACTTTCCTGACTGAGGTGCGAGAAAAGCAGCTACAGCTGAGCCAAAGGTTAAAGCAGAGTAAAGTAAGTCTACGTTTTCATTTATTTAATTTCTAATCTGTACTAGTAACCTATACTAGTACATTAGCACATACTGAGACATACTTACAGCCAAGATGTTAAAATGGACATAAAATATTGTGGCTCCTAAGGTGGTTTGATTTTTGTTGAAAGGACCAAATGGCTCTTCTTAAACATTTTGGTTGTGGCCCCTAAGCTAAGACTAGGGGTGATCAGTGTGTGGCGCCAGCATGTGACTGTTTGCTGGAGCTGTCTGCAGCTCAGTCTCCACCAGCCCAGTTAACAACCGTGTCCTGTGTTTCACATTTTGCGTGGAATGCCTGGACCCTGTAGCGAAAATGATCGCTATAGCTATAGAAACATTTGTAGGCGCTACAGCTATTATCTACAAAAAACTATGTTAACTGCAAAAAGTAGCGCTCTACTTAGCTACACTTCCATCAAAGATCTGTACTCATACTACTTCCTATATATATTGTGTCTGAAAATACAGCTATTACTACGGTGGCAGGTCCCTTTTACCTATGTTCTGTAAATTAAACTGTATTGTGGATATAGTTTTTTTCTGTTTGAATTTATGCCTCCTTTGGGTGAAGCAGACAAGATTTTGTTCTTTTTCAAGAAAAGTGTCCGTAGTGAAAGGAAGTGTAGAAGTAATTAACATGAAAATCTCAAAATAAATACAAAGATTCCGGAGGTACATAACCTGATTTAGTGAAGGTTTAAAATAATGGCTGCATTATTTTCTCTTTTGTCTGAGGAAGGACCCCCTTGCCCCCAGCTCTAATTTTGCCCTCCTGGAATTTTAGCTTACATTACGACCCTGGCTATACCTGCGTAATGTTTGTTTAATGTTTGTGATATATGAAGCTGATGTTTCATGAAGTGTTTTTAAAATTTAACTAGGAGAGATTCGTTCGGTATGATAAGAAAAGACAAATTGCTTTATAGTGCATTGTTTTTGCGATAAATATTGCATTTTGGAATAAAAAATGATGAGTTAAAAATGTACCAGATAAACTATTCTCAAATTATTAATCTACCTGTGCGTTTGTTTAGCGGTGGAATTAGTGCAGTAGAGTTCAGTATTCTGGTTATGACTTCATGATGCGGACAATCCAATATATTGCAGTGACTGTGTATTCCTCCTTATTGCGGTTGTAATCTTCCAATATGTTAAAAACACATTATTGAACCTTTGATGTGACATGGTTAAGAAATAGCTTGCATTACGTTTGACCTAAATCAATTATTTTTATTGAGTTATAGGAGTGGCCTGACCAGTCACAGAACATCTGTGATTGGTCAGGATGTTCACAGCACCCCAAGCATTGAGTGATTTGTTAGAGGCTCATACTACATACATATTACAATATCACTATAATGATTAAAGAGGCTTTCCACCTTTTTAATGTATGTGTAATTAAATCATTAAGTTGTAAGCAGTTGAAATATTGTAAGATGAAATATTATTAATTGTAGAGAAACTTCAGTGCTTCAGGCCATATACGGAAACATCCTAACTCAAAATCTTATGTATGTAGTCAGCATGACAGTTTCAGTTAGAACTAAATTTAGGACAGAAGCTGTTGTAGATCAGCAATTCCTAAATTCATAATCTTATCCTAACTTCAGACAAGAAAAGAGTATTACAGAAGGATCCTAACTAGACAGAATTTCCTGAATGCTTTACAATGATGTTCTGGTTTGATCTGTTTTATCATTTTAATGCAGTGTCAGGCGGCATAGTTCACTTCTAGCATATTGACATTACATGTAGCTGTATTGTCAAATCTACATTGCATTTCACTTGTTTTTCTAACAGTGTAGACAAGATTTCTTATTACATTTGTGTTTTAATGAAAACCCCTCAAATAAAATATTCAGGTGGTGGCAGTGAGGCAAAGCTCAATGTGAATTTGTTTTTATTAGGAGGAATAACATTAGCACATGGCTTGCAGGCTGGCTAAATCATTTTAGAAGTAGCAACGATCTGATTACCAGTAACAGTAACGATCTGGCTAACTAAAGCTATGTCCGAAACTGTGCGCTGTTCAATATATGGTACACTATTTGGGGGTTCCACTCTTATGGTGGTGTCTGAAGACCCAGTGCATTCAAATACACCCACAGGGCACCTCAATATGTAGTGTACAACCTATGTACCCTCAGGGATAGGGGATATCCACAACACATTGCGTTGTTTGTAAGTAAGCAAACCTGTATAAATTGTAACCTGTATACAGCATCACAAATTCTGTTTGCTGTAATAGTATTCTATATAGTAACCCCATTGGAGGGTTTAGTGATTAGGGAACCACTTTGGACACAACCTTACATTTTAAACATTATATAAGAACATGCATACCTACATACACTCACCAGCCACTTTATTAGGTACACTTTGCTAGTAAAAGTTTGGACCCACTTTTGCCTTCAGAACTGCCTTAATTCTTCATGGCATACTTTCAACAAGGTGTTGGAAACATTCCTCCGATATTTTGTTTATTTATTTGAGTTACTGTTGCCTTTCTATCATCTCGAACCAGTCTGCCCATTCTCCTCTGACCTCTCACATCAACAAGGCATTTTCATCCCCACAACTGCCTTTTTTTTCTCTTTATTTTCTCTTCTTCAGACCATTCTCTGTGAACCCTAGAGATGGTTCTGCGTGAAAATTCCAGTAGATCAGCAGTTTCTGAAATACTCAGACCAGCCTGTCTGGCACCAACAACCACACCACGTTCAAAGTCACTTAAATCTCCTTTCTTCCCCATCCTGATGCTTGGTTTGCACTTCAGCAAGTTGTCTTGACCACCTCTACATGCCTAAACTGCATTGAGTTGTGGCCATGTGATTGGCTGATTAGCTATTTGTGTTAACAAGCAACTGAACAGGTACCTAATGAAGTGGCCAGTGAGTGTAGTTAAATGTGTCTGAATGTGAAGACTGAGCTTTATGCATCATCGTCATCATCGTCGTCGTTGTTAACCGCTTAATCCAGATAGGGTCGCGGTAGCAGTTGGGAGAGCAGAGAATCCCAGATGACCCTGTCCCCCGCAACTTCCTCCAGGCCGCTCCCCAGGCCGCTCCCAGGCCAACTTGGAGATGTAATCCCTCCAGCGGGTCCTAGGACGACCCTGGGATCTTATCCCGGTAGGCCGTGCCTGGTACACCCCCACCGGGAGGCGTCCAGGGGGCATCCGAATCAGATGCCCGAACCACCTCAGCTGGCTCCTCTCAATGCAGAGTAGTGACTCTACTCTGAGCTCCTCCTGGATGGCCGGGCTCCTCACACTATCAAATAGAGTGTAGCCCGCCACCCTGCAAAGAAAGCTCATTTCCGCTGCTCATATTTGCGATCTCATTCTTTTGGTCAGGGTGAGGATTGGGATGTAGACCAACCGGTAAACTGAGAGCTTTGCCTTATAGCTCAGCTCCCTCTTTACCAATACAGTCCGGTACAGTGACTGCATTGCTGCTGCTGCTTGTCCCAGCCTGCGGCCGATCTCACGATCCCTCTTCCCATCACTTGTGAACAAGACCTTGAGATACTTAAACTCCTCCACCAGGGGCAAGACCTTTCCCCTTACCTGGAGTGGGCATGCCATCCTTTTGCAGGCTAAGACCATGGACTCAGATTTGGAGGTGCTGATCCACATACCAACCACTTCACACTCAGCTGCAAACTGCTCCAGTGAGCGCTGTAGGCATCCATGTGATTCAGCCAAAAGAACATCATCATCTGCAAATAGCAGGGTCACCACCCTCAAGCCTCCACACATAATGCCCTCCTGACCTTGGCTACGCCTTGACACCCTGTCCATGAATATCACAAACAGGAGTGGAGACAGGGCACAACCCTGCCGGAGCCCAGCGCTAACTCTGAAAGGGTCCTACTTAATGCTGAGTATACAAACACAGCTCTCACTCTGGGAGTACAGAGATCGATTGGCCCGGAGTAGTAGCCAGTAGTCAGTAGTACCCCATACTCCCGGAGGACCTCCCACAAGATATTTCGGGGAACCTGGTCGTAAGCTTTCTCCAAATCCACAAAACACATGTAGACTGGGTTGGCAAACTCCCATGCCCCCTCAACAATCCGTGAGATGGTGAAAAGCTGGTCCATTGTTCTATGGCCAGGACGGAATCCGCATTGTTCCTCCTCAATCTGAGGTTCACCTATCGGTCGGAGTCTCCTTTCTAGCACCTTGGCATAGACTTTCCCAGGGAGGCTGAGCAGTGTGATACCCCGATAGTTGGCACACACCCTCCGATCCCCTTTTTTAAAAATGGGGACCACCACCCCGGTCTTCCAGTCCAAGAGTACTGTTCCTGAGGTCCATGCAATATTGCAGAGGCGCGTCAACCATGACAGTCCCACAATATTGATGTAAATTGAAGATTTCCAAAAACAAAATGTCTTGTATTATGCAGGATAAAACATAAATAAAGTACAATATGGCCTAGCACATTGGAGCAAGTGCCCTAAAACAAGCTTCCTTAGTAGGGCGTAAGAGGGAAGAAAAACACTTTATAGGAAGCGAGTGAACTTATGAACTTCTCAAGGCTGAATGGCCAAGATGGAAAAACACCAGCAAGCATGCTAGGATGTATTAGGATGTGCCTGGTACAGTGTCTCTCTCTTTTTTTTTTTTATTTTTTATTTTTTATTTTTTTTTATAAATGCTACAGACTGCACTTGGAGATAATGGTTTCCACATGACTCCATACGTTAGATGTATGGATATCAATTTGGACATAATGATGGTATCATGGGATTAGGAGATAATAAAAAAAGGGTGGGGTGACACCACCCCACCCTTACTGAGCGTATAAAATATGTTTACAAACTCTGTATATGTGTGAGTGTTGCCTGAGGGCCATTGTTCAAGAAGGAATAAATGACCTGCACTTCTGAAATCCGAAGAGTTTTCTCATATTTTTTAGTTCGTTTGATTCTTTTATTTTCCTTGAACAAACAGTTAAATTCGTCTTATTTTATCAACCATAAATAATACCTAGGCTTATTAGTCGAATAAGTGTTGAGCGACGACAATATCCAGAGCCTTAAGCATCTCCGGATGAATCACATCCGCCCCCGGTGCCTTGCCACTGAAGAGCTTGCCTTACCTCAGTGACCTCCAGCAGGGAAATGGAGCTTGACCCGCCAGAGGCCTCCGGCCCTGACTCCTGTGAGGGAGGCATGTCTCCCGGATTAAGCAGTTCTTCGAAGTGCTCCTTCCACCGACTGACAATATCCTCATTTGAAGTGCTCCTTCCACCGACTGACAATATCCTCATTTGAAGTCAGAGTTTCTCCACTCTTGCCGAATACAGCTTGGGCACAGCCACCCCGACCACTCCTGAGTCGCCGGACAGTTGTCCAGAACCTCCTTGAAGCTGACCCCTCCCATGCCCTGGATTTTGCTTCTGCCACCTTTTTCGCCTGTTGGCACCTCTATGCTGAGTAGGGAGTCCTTCGGGCCATCCAGTCCAGAAAGGCCTCTTTCTTCAGCTTGATGGCCTCCCTCACCACTGGTGTCCACCAGGGGGTTCTTGGGTTACTGCCCTGACAGGCACCCACAAGCTTTTGGCCACAGCTATGCCTGGCAGCTTGAACAGGGTCCATTCAGACTCCCCTAGCTCCCCCGGGACATGAGAAAAGCTCTTCCGGAGATGGGAGTTGAAATAATTTCGAACAGGGGCCTCCGACAGTCATTCCCAGCACACCCTCACTATTCGCTTGGGCTTACCGGGTTTGACCATCAGTTTTCCTTGCCATCTGATCCAACTCACCACCAGATGGTGATCAGTTGACAGCTCAGCACCTCTCTTTACCCGAGTGTCCAAAACATATGGTCCCAAGTCAGATGAAACGACAACAAAGTCGATCATTGACCTCTGACCCAAGGAGCTCTGGTACCATGTACACTTATGAACATCCTTGTGTTCGAACTTGGTGTTTGTTATGGACAATCCATGCCTGGTACAGAAGTTCAATAACAATTCACCATTCGCATTTAGATCGGGCAGGACGTTCTTCTCAATCAAGCCTCTCCAGGTCTCCCAGTTGTTGCCAACATGAGCGTTGAAGTCCCCCAGTAAGACTATGGAGTCTGTAGGTGGGACCCTTTCCAGAAGCCCGCCCATATGCTCCAAGAAGGCCGAATACTCTGACCTGTTGTTCGGAGCATAAGCGCACACAACAGACAGAGTTTTCATCTCTGCGTTTTTAATTTGCATTGAGGCAACCCTCTCGTCCACCGGGACAAACTCCAACTGCGTAGCTGCCAGCCGGGGACTCGTGAGTATCCCCATTCCCCACGGCTCCTCTCACCCTGTGCAACCCCTGAGTAGGAGAGGGACCAATCTCTATCAAGGAGTTTTTACCAAGGAGGTGAGCCCAACTATATCTACAACCCCAATTCCAATGAATTGGAATGAAGTAAAACATAAATAAAAACAGAATACGATGATTTGCAAATCCTTTTCAACCTATATTCAATTGAATACACTACAAAGACAAGGTATTTAATGTTCAAACTTATAAACTTTATAGTTTTTTGCAAATATTCACTCATTTTGAATTTGATGCCTGCAACACGTTCCAAAGAAGTTGGGACAGGGGCATGTTTACCACTGTGTTACATCACCTTTCCTTTTAACAACACTAAATAAGCGTTTGGGAACTGAGGACACTAATTGTTGAAGCTTTGTAGGCGGAATTCTTTCCCATTCTTGCTTGATGTACAACTTCAGTTGCTCAACAGTCCGGGGTCTCCGTTGTTGTATTTTGCGCTTCCTAATGCGCCACACATTTTCAATGGGAGACAGGTCTGGACTGCAGGCAGGCCAGTCTTATACCCGCACTCTTTTACTACGAAGCCACACTGTTGTAACACGTGCAGAATGTGGCTTGGCATTGTCTTGCTGAAATAAGCAGGGATGTCCCTGAAAAAGACGTTACTTGGATGGCAGCATATGTTGCTCCAAAACCTGTATGTACCTTTCAGCATTAATGGTGCCTTCACAGATGTGCAAGTGACCCATGCCATGGGCAGTAACACACCCCCATACCATCAGAGATGCTGGCTTTTGAACTTTACGCTGATAACAATCCGGACAGTCCTTTTTCTCTTTGGCCCGGAGGACACGACGTCCATGATTTCCAAAAACAATTTGAAATGTGGACTCGTCAGACCACAGGACACTTTTCCACTTTGCGTCAGTCCATGTCAGATGAGCTTGGGCCCAGAGAAGCCGGCAGTGTTTCTGGGTGTTGTTGATATATGGCTTTCGCTTTGCATTTCAGAGTTTTAACTTGCATTCGTAGATGGAGCGATGAACTGTGTTAACTGACAATGGTTTTCTGAAGTGTTCCTGAGCCCATGTGGTAATATCTGTTACAGAATGATGTCAGTTTTTAATGCAGTGCCGCCTGAGGGATTGAAGGTCACGGGCATTCAGTGTTGGTTTTCTGCCTTGCCGCTTACTTGCAGAAATTTTTTCCAAATTCTCTGAAACTTTTGATGATATTATGGACTGTAGATGATGAAATCCCTAAATTCCTTGCAATTGCATGTTGAGAAACGTTGTTCTATTGGACTATTTGCTCATGCAGTTGTTCACAAAGTGGTGAACCTCGCCCCATCCTTGCTTGTGAATGACTAAGCCTTTCAGGGATGCTCCCCTTATAACCAATCATGACATTCACCAGTTTCCAATTACCCTGTTCAGCTGTGGAATGTTTGAAACAGGTGTTTTTTGAGCATTCCTCAACTTTCCCAGTCTTTTGTTGCCCCTGTCCCAGCTTCTTTGGAATGTGTTGTAGGCATCAAAATCAAAATGAGTGAATATTTGTAAAAAACAATAAAGTTTATCTGTTTGAACATTAAATGTCTTGTCTTTGTAGTGTATTTGATTGAATATAGGTTGAAAAGGATTTGCAAATCATCGTATTTTTATTTGTTTTACACATCGTCCCAACTTCATTGGAATTGGGGTTGTAGTTGGTACTTCTCAACCTCCCACACAAGCTCCAGCTCCTTCCCCCGCAGTGAGGTTACATTCCACGTGCCAAGAGCCAGTTTCTGCTGCAAGGGCCCCCCTGCAATCTCCCACTGCCTGTGCAGCGCTGCACCGCTCCCCCATGCTGGACCTTGCATTGTCCCCCCATGTTGCCTCTTCGGGCTGAGCCCAGCCGGGTTACGTGGGCTGCCCGGCCACGAGGCACTTGCCGGGGGGCACTACCCCCAGGCCTGGCTCCAGCGATAGGTCCTGGTGACCCCATCCTGGGCAGGGTACACGGTTTTCTGTGCCCGTTTTTCATGATGGGTTTTTGTATCGTGTTAGTCTGGGTCTTCACTCCAGACCTGTTCGCCCTGGGAGACCCTACCAGGAGCATATTGCTATAATATCAGATCAAAAACTTTCTTTTGATACTGAAAACAATGCAATATTCTGACCAAACACACCTAAATCTTTGGTTGACATGCCATACCTATACCTGTGTTTGATTGGTGGGAGACTGTATCATGTTCTTTACTGGTAATTAGCTCATCAGTTCTTAAAACAACTCCAAGTATTAGAATGTTGGGATTTGTTGCAGTGTCTTATGTCAGTGTGCTCTGTCCTATACAGGGAGGACTATTAGAGAAAATGAGTCATTATTAAATGACATTGTTTTAGTTATGAAATCTGGTTGCCGTAGCAACATTAAAAACATAAATGGAAAAAAAAATGCTGCTCATTGAATAACATTTGGCTGTTATGTTGCATGGAAACCATAACATACTGTTAATGAATTACTTTATTTGGAATAAGATTGGTCTATAATGATTTATTCATAATTGGGACTTCAGGAAATTTAAAACAAGGAAGCCTTTAAAAATAGTTAAAATGGGTTAATATTCTATAAGATGTTTATAACTTTAGAAGAGACCAGTAGGTTTTAAAATGTACAAAATGTCATTTACAGACACAGACAGTCACTCACACTTAGAGGCAATTTAGCATGTCCAACTGCATGTCTCTGGACTGTGGGAGGAAACCGGAGAACCCGGAGGAAACCCACGCAGACACGGGGAGAACATGCAAACTCCACACAGAGAGGACCCTGGTCACCCAGCTGGGGAATCGAACCCAGGCCCTTCTCGCTGTGAGGCGACAGTGCTACCCACCGCGCCACCCATTTCTAGCACCTGTAAATTTAGTAGAATTCAAGGAAAGTGGCATGTACTGTTGAAACAAACATGCTTTCTTTTTTATTCACACCTACTGAATGTGCATAATGAAGTAGAAGGATATTTGTGTTAAATCTGTCATAAATCAAAATACTGATTGTATTGAAGAAAAAAGAAAGAGAAAGGTTTAGGTTCCCTCATTTGTACCTGTAGGTAAATTTGGTTTTCAATAGATGAGTCAGCATCCATCTTAACACACATTTTAGAAAACACCTCAAACAATTTAACACGCATTTTTACAAACAACACAAACAATTGGCACTTTTATATTATGCCTGACGACACCTGCAGTAAAATCATTGTAAAAACCTGGCCTCTTGTTACTTATTAATATTATATCAACACTAAATATCTGACAGATAGCAAAGTCATTTTTGCCAGCAATATTTGATAGCAATATTATCATATGATTGCTTATTGATCAATGTTTAATCTCTGCTTCTAAACACCTACAATGTAGTCCTTAGAAGACTCCCTAGCATTCCTGGGGAAGAATTTATTACCATATTTTCTAAACAACTGTGAAAAGAAACATTGACAAAAGATGTTTGTTGCGCATGTGGCAAGTTGCATTATATTTTATTATGATGCCTGTATAGTGATACATATCTCTTCTTGAAGCTGCAGCCAATACCTAACAAGTTCCATTCAAAAGGGGGGAAAAAAGACTAACAATAATAACAACAGTTCTAGTATACGGCATAATTTTTTTAAGTCTCATCGACCATAGGCTGCCCTCTCAAATTGGCATTGGAAATATGATGCATTACTTTGGAGTGGACAATATGTCAGTATTTGGAGCATGCTGTGTATGTCGTCAGCACTTAAAAAACACTGTCATTGAGCTTCTTCCTGTACAACGCTGTGCAGTCCTCATCCTCACATGCTGCTGCCGCCACTGCATAATCATAAACTAACCAAATTAACCACTGCCCCACCTGTTTTTTCCCATTTTGTACTGTAATACTAACAATGTTTGCTATCTGGTGTCAACCAGAGGAGGATGGGTTCCTCTCAAGGTTTCTTCCTCTCTCCTTGGTTCCTCTCAAGGTTTCTTCCTCCTTCCCTTAGGGAGTTTTTCCTTGCCACTGTCGCCACTGGCTTGCTCAGAGGGGCTTGGACCTGGATTTTCTCTTTTATTATCGAGATAAGCCATTTCCAAAAAAGTTGGGACACTGTGCAAAATATAAATAAAACCAAAATGCAATGATGTGGACATCATTTAAACCCTTTATTTGATTAACTTTAGTGATTAGTACCAAGACGACATGTGAAATGTTGAAACTGAGAATTTTATTGTTTTCTGAAAAATATATGCCCATTTTGAATTTGATGCCAGCAAGCTGGTAAAGTTGTGTAATGCTTAAGAAACACACATGGTGGTTAGTTGGCAACAGGTCAGTTAAGGTATAAAAAGCATTCCAGAGAGACTTAGTCTTTCAGAAGTAAAGACGAGCAGGGGCTCACCACTCTCTGAAAGACTGCACTATCAAATAGTGCGATGATTCAAGGATAACATTTCTCAACATAAAATAGAAAAGAACTTTTGCTTTTTATCATCTACGGTACATCAATAACATTAGAAGGTTTAGAGAATCTGGAAAAATCTCTGCAAAGCTGTGCAAGGGACAAGGCCAAAAACTAGTATTTGTTTTTTGCACCACAATAAACCAGACATGATTCTAAAGTGGAAATCACTGCATGGGCTCAGAAACACTTCTGCAAACCACTGTCTGTGAAAACAATTCATTGTTGCATCCACAAATTTAAGTTAAAACTCTAAAATGCAAACTGTTGAGCAGCTGGAATCCTACATCAGGTAAGAATAGGAAAGCACTTCACTTTCAAAGCTGCAGCAGTTGGTCTCCTCACTTCCCAAAAACGTAGTGTTATTAAAAGAAGAGGTGATTCTTTCTAAGAAGAGGTGATTCTTTCTAAGAAGAGGTGATGCTTTCTAAGAGGAAAGAACTTTTCAGTTGTGGGTTCAAGCCTTTCTGCACTATGTTTCTGTGTTCCAAAGCATTAATTGACTTTTCAGTGAAGTAGCTTTCAGTACCAGCAGCTGAAAAGGCTCCCCACACCTTGAAATGTCTACCTCCATGCTGAATGGTAGTAGAGATGCAGTCAGAGTTGTATTTCTCAACTCTTTAAAGATACCTGTCTGAAACATCACCGCGCAACTCAACTTGTGACTCTTAATCAAACTTTCCATATTCTGCCAAACATTTCATTCTGTTCCTGATGTTTCTCTAAGACAGCAGTCTTCTTTCTTAACATACCTTCTAGGTACAAAACCTGCATTAGAAAACATTCTGGTTGTTGTTCTTGTCAATAGTCTTGTTTTCTGTGTCTTGAATTCGGCCAGTTTTTGAAGGTTTTTTCGCTGTCTTTGAGAACAGTAAACTTCAGCAGGTGGTCCTCTCTGTTTAAAGAGGCTTTGGGCCTTCCAGATCTTTTCTTTCTGTCAACATCACCTGTTGATTCAAAGCATTGGCCTATTATCTGAATAGCTCATAGTGAAATCGGGATTTGCTGTGCCTTTAGGGTCTTGTAAATCGTTTTACCTTGGGACTCGTAAAACTACATGTTGTATATCTCGATGTGTAGACATGTCACTCCAGGTTCTACAACCTTTGTTTCCAAAAAAAAATCTAAATAAAAACAGAATGCAATGATATGCAAACCCTATATTTAATTGAAAATGGTGTAAAGACTGAGTTTTCTTGTTTGTTTTTTTTTTTTTGTAGTTTTTTTTCTCTTTTTAAATATATGCCCACTTTGACCCAAGCAATACATTTAAAAACAGCTGGGACAGGGACAAGTGTTTACCACGTTTGTTGCTTCTTTTAGCATTTGTTTGGGAACTGAGGAGACTGACTGCTTGTAGTTTTGAATGTGAAATGTTTACAGATTCTTGCTTGATTTTCAGCTCAACAGTTTGGGATCATTTTATATATATATATATATATATATATATATATATATATATATATATATATATATATATATATATATATATATATTTTTTTTTTTTTTTTGTTTGATTCATAATGTGTCTGGCCAATCTTCCAGACTCTTTTACTATGGACCCATGCTATTGTAATGCGTGCAGAATGTGATTTGCTATTGTCTTCCTGAAATAAGCAAGGCCTTCCCTGAAAAAGATGTCCGTGTGGCAGCAAATGATGAATGGTGTTCACAGACAGTGGGTTTGGAAGTGTTCCTGAACACATGCAATGATTTCCACTTCAGAATGATATGCTTTTAACGCAGTGCAGCCTGAGGGACCAAAGATCGTGGCCAGCCACTATTGGTTTTTTGCTTTGTCCCATGTGTACAGAGATTTCTCTGGATTTTCTGAATGAATGATGAAATCCTCAAGTTCTTTGCTATATTATGTTATTCTTAAATTGTTGTACTGTTTGCCCATGCAGTCTTTCACAGAGTCATGAACCCCTTCCCCTGTTTTCTCCTGAAAGACTGTTTTTATATCCAGTCATGTTATTGACCTGTTGCCAATTAACTTAATTAGTTGAGATGTTCCACCAGGTGTTTTTTTTAGCTTTACGCAACTTTCAGTCTTTTATCTTTTGTTCTCCCTAACGTTTTTGAAATGCTTTGCTGATGTCAAATTCAAAATCAAATATAATTTATTTGTATAGCACTTTTTACAACTGATGTTGTCACAAAACAGCTTCACAGAATTCCAATAAAGACAAAGTTTTAACATGAAATGTAAAACCCTCAGGCGAGCAAGCCAGGGGCAACAGTGGCCAGGAAAAACTCCCTCAGAGCTGAGGAAGAAACCTTGGGAGGAACCAAGGCTCACAAGGGGGGACCCATCTTCCTCTGGTCAAACTACCTACAAATTATTGACCAAAAAAAAGAGGACCCTATACGTCTCACAGGTCTGCTGTTACGCTTATGGGCTTATATTTTTCAAAAATTAACAACATTTTACAGCTTTACATTTTTAAAGCTTTACACACACACACACACACACACACACACACACACACACACACACACACACACATTATACATACATACAGGTCACAGGACAAAGTTTTATTTCAGAAACTTCTTGTAAGAGCACCATGGAACTGTCCTTTCCATGGTAACCATCCATACGCCTCACACAGTCATTGCAGTCCAGCACAGGGGTTGTTGACACTGACGGTTTATTTATATGTATGCATGTATGTATGTGTGTGTGTGTGTGTGTGTGTGTGTGTGTATATGTATATGTATATATATATATATATATATATATATATATATATATATATATATATATATATATATATGTGTGTGTGTGTGTGTGTGTGTGTGTGTGTGTGTTTGTACTATTTGCAATGAAAGGTTTTTAGGTTTTTCCATTTGCTTTGAAAGTGTTATGTTTTCTGACTGCTGATATTCTCCTGTATCTTCTTTTATCAGATGGAGAGTGAGAAGAGGAGAAAGTACTCCACCAGTAGCAATGACTCTGATACCACTGACAGTAAGTAGCTACTGAGCAGAGAAAACATTTGGCTGGTAACAAGCAATTGTACAAGGAATGTTGCTGTTGGAGATTAATTAGTTTGGAGTGACTCACAAGAGATCAATTTACAAAGCAGTAAAGATTACGTCGCGTAGCCGCTGTACCCAGCAGGCTAAACAGACAAGCAGAGGACCTTTACATTTCTTCTTATCTTTTTTCTGTGCTACTATTGCTCTTACCAGTCTGGTGCTCTCCTATTGTCACTCTTGAGTTTGTGTGTTCCCTTCATCTTTATCATCTCTTGTCAACTTCTTTTATTTGATCTGGTCTTAGTGAAAGAGCGAGGTGCAGTCCATGTCATGTAGGGCCTGACCAATATGAACATTTTGTTGCTGATGCTGCTAAAATTCTGATAACCACTTTTGGAGTTTATAAATACACCCTTATAACAGGCAATGATATTGGCTAAGTTCTTTACTGACTATTATGATTGGCTCCTAAGCAGTGAAGCTTACAAATATTGAAAACAGAGAAAAACAAGTCAACTTGTCATTGACAGATGTCAGCGATACACAATGACTGCTGGGACCTGGAAACCAGGGACTACTATTACTATTACTATTAGTAGCATATTGTAGTGAAAAGGAGAGTCAAATCCATGAACATCAGGGACTTCTCTGAGATGTGTGATGATATGTGTGGCTTTGGACAGCAGGAAGCCCTGTGATTTTCAAGCTGGTCTAGAAGGTGGGAGGCACGGACATTTGATCAAGACAGACAAAGCAGCAGCATCAGACTGCACAGCATAGTTAGTTCTAGTCAAGGTGACTGAGAAAAACATATAGTGTTGACAGGGTGCAGGCCTAAAAGTAGTGGGCTGAGCATTCCTTGCTATTATAGCCTTACTAAACAGTAGAGCCAGGTAGTAGAAAAATTGGTGATTTTTCACTGGATTGGGTTGAAATTTGTACTTCTAAGGATAATTTGGACTGTATATTTATGTAAGTAGTTGGTGCTGAATGTTAGAGTATTCATATTATAAAAAAGTGTAATTTTCCATTAGATTTCAGTTTTTCTGTGACCAGATTTTTATTCTTAATAGTATTAATATAGTTCTGTCACATCTAGAATTTATTTGGTCCTGCATAAAACAATGATTGCCACATATCTTGCTAAATATAGCTTCATAGCTGAAAACATGTCTTATGATATTTTGACTATATTTTATAAAAGATTATTTGAATTTGCTTGAAACTTTTTTTTATTGCTTTTTACAGGTCTTACAACACAAATACAAAAAAAAAAAACAACATAAAAAAAACCAAAAGTACTAAGTGAATCAATGTGCAAATAAAATAATATGAAAGGAAAATAGAGAAATGAAAACAGTGAAACATTAATGTTAAATAAATAAATAAATAAATAAAGGAGGGGGGGTGGCGGCTTGGGACTATTGCATGTTCAAGAGGGGGGAGTACCAAAGTCCTCTGCAGGAAGCTGCGGGAGGGACCTGAAAAAGGAGATGAAAGGTGACCAGCAGCTATAAAAGTTGTCCACTGAACCCCTCATTGCTTGAAACTTTTATGGGAAGATATTAATATTCCTTGCAGATAGAAACCTTTTTCATCATTAATTTATGGAAAATAGCTATTTTTTTCATACTTTTCACTGACTGTACATTCAGTGGTTTTATTTCATAGGTAGATATTTGTTTTGTGTTTTTTTTTTTTTTTTTTTTTTTTTTTTTTTTTTTTTTTTTATTTTTTTTTTTATTTTTTTGTCTCTGCATTGATATCGTGTTCAAATTGCAAATTACAACTTATAATGGCTTAATTTGTTGCATACTAGATGGTGTCATCTTGCTACATATGTATGCCAGTTTTAGTTATACACAGGAAGAGATGTTAAATTCCTTATGAATTTTCCCAGTGACCAAACCTGTCACTGTCAGATGCAAGGACTCATATCTAGCAACCTAGCTTAAGTAGAACACAACAAGGTGCACTATGACCACTATGCTAGTACTTAATACTAACAACAACAAAAATGCCTTTGTGAGCATTTTTACAGGGCTCATCAAGTGGGCACCTTCCTTCTTTAGTGTCTCATGGAAAGTCCTCAACACCTCAAGAAGGCTCTACAGTAGTGTTTGGCATCCCAGACCCGCCCCCTTTCTGTACTACGAGACAACAAAAGATGCACCCAAACTTGCCCACAACAAGCATGTTTAAATGCCTGTACATTGGGTCCTTCAGCTATATTTAGACCTATTTGATGGTGGCTCTCAATATGCCATCTTCAGCTGTACTTACACCCCATAGATTTAGGCAGCTTTAGGTATGGCACTCACAGACTACTTGGGGAATTGAAGAAGCCTGTTGTTGCAAGATGCTTTGGAATTTGGTATGTTGGCATACTTTGACATACTTTACAAGATTTTCTGGATTTAAGGATTCCAGCCTCTTTAGTAGTTATTTAAGATTTGCATTGTCTTCGCAGGGCACCAGGTTTGTGGCAATTAACTATGCGTTTTGAATTTTTTAATGTTTTTTTTTTAATCATTGAAAAAAATCATGAAGTCATTGCTGCTGTAAGAGGCTGGTACCTGGAGTTCAGTTGTTGTTTGGTTCTTAGTTAATTTAGAAGTTGTGCTAAATAAGAATGATCATAATTTAGAATTATTCTTATTTTCAGTCAGAAAGGGGAGACAGGTTGACTGTGCCTCAGTAAGTTGTCATTTGTAGCCTGTAATGCTATCTTTCCAGGCAGATTGTAATACAGTAGTTCTAGTTTAGTCAGGCACTGTTTACTCTCTAGTTGTCTGACATTCTGTTTTAAAGTTTGAGTAGGATCACTGGGGCAAGCCTTTTCGGCCTTAGTCTTTTACCTCTTGGTCTAGCTACACTAAAGTAGAACAAAAAAATCTTAAAATATTAGGAATTCAGTCATATTATCTATTTTGGTAGACTTTGATGGACAGCTAATAGAATTTGATGGATCTGGGAGGTTTTTGACAAAGCCACTAACTGTGGAGGATGTTATAGTATACTTGACACAATAGCATGGGGATTTCATATAAGATTAGGTAAAAATGTGAGACTGCTTTGCTGTGGGAGAATGGCTGAATGTAACGTTGGCAGACAGAACCAGATGCAGATGAAGCTTGAGGTAAGATTATTAAAATATTTAATTACAGGGGTATAAGCCAAAATCACAGTCGTAAGGCCAAAGCAAAAAGTCAAAACGCAGAGATCCATAACAAGACAAAAAGGCAAGGCAAAAATCTAAGTCAGGACAGAAAAACAGGTACCACTCGGAAATCGATAAACAGGCAAGGAAAGAACGCTCAGTATGCTCGTACTGAGACGATACTTCTCAAATAACTGAATTAAAGCCCAGGCTTATATACTAAACTAACAAAGACATAAAATGAGGAACAGGCATGTGGGTGATTAGATATGTGGTGAGAATGAGGTAGGTTGGTCGGTTGGAGTCCAGTGTGAGACTGCGAAGGGTTCTGCGAATAGCAGTCTGAGGCGGCAGTATTGGTTATAGCTTCAACTGTGACGGAGGGAGATGTGAAACTTGATGACCTATGTTTGTACCAAAGGTTAAAATTAAGTCAAAAGTATTGTTGTAATAATAAGTGGGTACCATTTTATACTTTAATGGAAACCAGCAGAGATGAATATTAAAGTCTCCAACAAATACTTTATAATAGAATCACCTATAACCAGAGCACCTTCAACAGGCATCTCGGAGGTGCCTTACTGAATGCGGTACACCTGTTGGACACGTGAATGGGAGTGGAGTGGTACTCGCACAGGGAATGCTTATCGTTAGTTTTGGTTTTGTGACTATGCTACCAAGACATCAAATCAAATCAAATTTATTTGTATAGCGCTTTTTACAACGGATGTTGTCACAAAGCAGCTTTACAGAATTTCAGAAAAGACAAAGTTTCAACAGTAGTAAGAATGTACAGAATGTACAGAAACCCCCCAGTGGGCAAGCTGGGGGCAACAGTGGCAAGGAAAAACTCCCTCAGAACTGAGGAAGAAACCTTGGGAGGAACCAGGCTCACCCATCCTCCTCTGGTCAAACTACCTACAAGTGATTATACTACTAATATTAACAGCAGTAATATTGATATTAGGAATATCTAGGAGTCTATGAGAACATCAGCGTAGGGTGGGCAGCTCATCCAAGGTAGTTGGTGGTAGCTGGGGCGTGGGCAGCTGGTCTGAAGTGGGTAGCAGGGGGTCAACCATTCGTACCACTCTGAGGATTCTGCTGCCACAGTCAAGGCCATGCTAACCACTCCCTGAGCCACCCGGAGCTTGTAACGGCAGGTTGAGCCCTGCTTAGTAGCCCTCATCTTTTTTTAATTTCTGGATGCACACCTCAGGAAACTAATTAACATTTTTCACAAGAAAAGTTAGTATCTCTACTGTCACATAGTTAAACCTGTTACAGAGCAAAGCAAAAGCTGCTGATAGTCATGCTGATACTGACATTGCTTTGTCGGTTGATTTGAGTCCTTTCCAAGTGTGTCTCAAGGATCCTAGGCGAGAATAAATGGCCTTGGAAAGCCTGTGGTTGTAGTATACTTAGAATAATGTAAAAGAATAGACACTAGCAAAATTAGAGTACAGAAAACAGGAAGTGATTTTGATAATCAGGATCTACATCAATAGGAAGCTTCTGGTACACTGCAGTATTGGGAGGGGTTTTAGTTGTCAAATGGGGCTCAGAAGGAAGGACTCATTTACACTTGTATAACTTCTGGCTAAAATGCGTCTCAGACCACCTCCTGAAGTGCAGTAAGCAGTCTCCTTTAAACAAGCCTTGGGTGTGTTTACACCTCCTTTTTGTGAATATTCTTTTTTTAATCCTAATACTCAGGACTCAAACAACCAGATGTAAACTGGGTCAAAGTGGCTTGCTCTGACATGGTACTTCTGATGGTAGTACCACACTATGGGCACAGTAATGCTGACTCATTTCATTTCATCATTTTTCGTTGTTTGTCACATCATCCTTCTCTCACAGAAGCGGTTTTTAAGCAGGACATCTGTATGTCATGCACAGTTTTTCTTCTGACTTCTCAAACTACTTCACTTGTGTGTTTTCATTGCTGTTGTTTTTAACCTAGCAGGATGTGGTTTTTGGTCCTGGTGACCCTGTTCTCTGTGCATTTTGTATCTTCCCAAATCTCACGTCTTACTCATCAGTGAAGTATCAGACACATCATGAGGATGTTCAATTATGTTATGAGAGGAATTGGGAACAACTGGCCTGTAAATTGTAAGGCAAGACCATGTGGCCTTTTCAAATGGTAGTTTCCAAATGCCCTCAATAGGATATTTTCACAAGGCCAATACATGTATAGAGAAATTATATTAAGCCTCAGTGCGTTGTGATGACATTTGTTGCTATTTCTTTAAAGCCTGCTTCAAAATTTTCCTAGTCTGTGCACTTTTAAAAGGTGCCCCTAACTCAAACAAACATGCCCACTCAGCCAACCTACGTACTTTCACTCTCGCATTTGCCATTCCACATATAGACATCTCTGATGGACAGGATAGTGTGAAACAGCTATGTAAATCTGTTTCACTGATATTAAAGCTCCTGCAAAGTTAGGACGGTTTTAAAACAAAAATATCACGTAAACATTCTGCTTTACAGTCCTTGTGCTGTTTCTAGTTTCAAAATCGTGACTAATGTGAAACTTGAAGCCATAGCGTATTGATGGTTAGTGTAAAATGGTTAGACCAACAAAACAAAAACTGTCAGTTTAGAGTGGACACTACTGTGCACATAACAAAAATGAAGTGATTTTCCTGTAGCATTTTAAAGTAACTGGTAACCAAATCATAAATCAATATTAAACCCACTATAAAATTATAACACTTGATAATAACAGGCCCATATAAATAGCAACTTAATATTTACGTAGTTGTTAATGATGGATCACAGTTCTAGAATTGTTTTTTGTACATTAATAAGTGTTACAATTTAACTTGCTCACCATTTACTTAGTGATATACAAATTATTAAAGCACTGTAAATCCTTCTTTACAAATGTAGATTAAAGTGTAATAAGTAATAAAAGATATCTTTATTGTAGCAAGACAGTAAATACTTTTAAATATTTACTGCAGCATTAATTCATCAACTATCACATCTTATTAAATTGTGTGTTATTTGTGCTTTGGTGAGGTCTTAGAGCTATTAAAAACGACTGAAGTTAAAATTTGTGCAGCAACCCTAATTAAAACTGATCATTGTGAGTGTCCCAATGGGGCCAAATCTCCAAAAAATACCTCTTTTTTTTTTTTTTTTTTTTTTTTTTTTTTACCTTGATCAAATCAAGTGAACACTTCTTATTGTGCTACAATAAGACATTGTTGTTGATGCTAATTTAATTTTCATTTTTTCATACTCCTGTTACATCTTTACATATTGATGGATGTTTTTTTTTCCCCCCAACAGCAACAGTTGATTCATGATTAAATATGCTATTTTTGGATGGATGTTTGTATGCTATAATCATTTAATACACTTTTTAAGTTTTATTTTCAGAGGAATCTAATGCCCCTAATTGAACAGCAGCATTTAAGTCACATAATATGTAGTAAGTGACCAGATTGGCTTTTAGCTAAGGCATTTGCATGTGTTGCAGGCCAAGTGACAACCTGGTCGCGTTCTTCAAAGAACACTGGGACCAATAGCACGTGGGTACGACAGGAACAGAGAAAACCATCAGAGGTGAGTGCTAGGAAAGTTGTATTTATTTCATCAAAAGGCATAAAATGTGGCTGAAGGGCAATTTGTATTTATGTACATTTACATGTATATCAGGAATAGGTGTGGTTATTCAGATATCTGAACACATCTTAGTATTTATTTACTTTATTGTGTATTCAATTATGCCATGTATAGATTGTAATTAAAATGGAAGTAAATTAGGTTTTATCTGCAATTTATATGCAGTTCCAAGTTCTTGTTCTGTTTGTCAAGTGGTATTGTAAATCACTGCAACAAGGACTCTCTACCATATTGCATTGACTCACCACCCTGGCTCTGCCCACTCGCGATCACCCACACCTGCAGCATGTTTCTAGTTTTTTACACCTTAAATCACATATGCCTACACACAAAATTGCTAAACAAACCAACTGATCAGTTATGGACCACCTCTTCTGCTAGGTGTTCACAGCAATCTTACATTTATCAGAAATTCATCAGACAATTATGACAATTAAGTGATTAATTAAGTGATCCTTTTTTTTTTTTTTAATCCCACAAATGGGGAAATTCCACCTCCGCATTTAACCCATCCGTGAAGTAAAACACCACATACACACTAGTGAATACACACACACTAGGGGGCAGTGAGCACACTTGCCCGAAGCTGTGGGCAGCCCTATCCACGGTGCCCGGGGAGCAGTTGGGCGTTAGGTGTCTTGCTCAAGGACACCTCAGTCATGGACTGTCAGCTCTGGGGATTGAACCGGCAACCTTCCGGTCACAGGGCCAGTTCCCTAACCTCTATAATAAATTAATTTACTAATGTTCTGTGTTCAATTTTTAATTGATAATAATATCAGATATTTTCCCATTGGAATTTGAATACTGTTCATTTAAAGTGTAGATATGTAGCAAAAATGTACTAAAAAAAAGGACCTTTTACCTTTTATAATTCATCATAATAATAAACACATTATTAATTATAATAAGCACAATTAATCATGTCATAAAATTCATAATACCCATAATTTACTTAGTGGCAGAAATTATTAACTATAAATATTTTATATTATACTAGAATTTAAAATGTGCTTATATAACTATAAATATTTTTTCCACACCTTTACAAAAAGGGGCCAGTGATTAATGATGTGTAAAAAAAAAAAAAAAGCTAACTAAGAAAAAGGTTAATAAATCGATTTGTACTATTTATTAATGTACATTTGATTGTTATATAATTACTAACCAACTGTTAGATTATGATTAACTTGCTGTTTACTTGGGCCTGTTATTCTAAAGTGATTAGTGTTCTTTGAAGACTGCAAACAGGTAGTCACTTGGCCTGAAACACATGTAATAAGTGACCTGATTGGCTTTTATATTTTTGTCACCTAAATGCTGTTGTTCAATTGCATTACACTGTTCTGAAAATAAAACTTGGTGTCTTAAATTATTATAGTACACTTGCATCCAAAAATGTTATCATAAGCACAAGTTACCATATCATTTAAAAAAGGTACAATTTTGTTTCCCCATGATCTTCCTGTAAGTGTAATGACTTTAACACACCTCAGAAATGTGTTCTAAATTTGGTCGTCATGCATCAGTAGGTATGGAAAAACAAAATTAACAAACTGTCATATTTCTGCTCCCACTACTCCCACGTATCATCGAGTCAAACACTTGGCTTAGAGACCCTACATTTAGAAATGCACTATATTGCCAAAAGTCTTAGCTCGTCTACCCTTCACATGCATGTGAACTTGAGTGACATCACATTCTTAATCCATAGGGTCTGATATGATGTCGGGTCTTATATGATGTTTGGGCGGTCCCCAAACTGTTCCCACAAAGTTGGGAGCATGAAATTGTCCAAAATCTCTTGGTGCTGAAGCATTAAGAGTTCCTTTCACTGGAACTAAGGGGCCGAGCCCAACTCCTGAAAAACAACCCCACACCATCCTCCAACAAACTTTACATGGCGCAGTGCAGTCAGACAAGTGCCATTCTCCTGGCAACCGCCAAACCCAGACTCGTCCGTCAGATTGCCAGACGGAGAAGCGTCATCTGACCCTTTAGAGAACACGTCTCCACTGCTCTAGAGTCCAGTGGCAGTGCTTTACACTACTGCATTCCACGCTTTACATTGCGCTTGGTGATGTAAGGCTTGGATGCAGCTGCTCAGCCATGGAAAACCAATTCAGTGAAGCTCTCTACGCTGTTCTTGAGCTAATCTGAAGGCCACATGAAGTCTGGAGGTCTGGTAGTGATTGTCTCTGCAGAAAGTCGGTGACCTCTGCGCACTCTGCGCCTCAGCATCTGCTGACCCTGCTCTGTCGTTTTACGTGGCCGACCACATCGAGTTGCTGTCATTCCCGATCGTTTCCGCTTTGTTATAATACCACTGACGGTTGACTGTGGAATATTTCACAACTGGACTTGTTGCACAGCTGGCATCCTGTCATGATACCATACTGGAATTCACTGGGCTCCTGAGAGCGACCCATTCTTTCACAAATGTCTGTAGAAGTAGTCTGCAGGCCTAGGTGCTTGGTTTTATACACCTGTGGCCATGGAAGTGATTGGAACACCCAAATTCAATGATTTGGATGAGTGAGTTGATACTTTTGGCAATATAGTGCAAGTCATGGTGCAGAAGGATCATGCATTGTTATTTCTGTTTCACATTGACTTTAAATGCCCATAGTTTGTTTTTATTTGACATTTTTGTCAAAGTGTATTATGCCTGATTAATGCTAAGAGGATATTTACAGTGTTTGTTTGTCATTTTAGTCTAGTGTGTAACTAAGCTGAAACTACAGAGATACTATTTATACTACCAAGTAGGTGGTTTTCTTTTCCTCTGTAGTGCATGCTCTTTCAACAAGCTACAATCCAAATTCAAATAATTTGCCATTTCATCTTGATACATTACATTTAAGTGCACGTGTCACATTTATTAAATGCAATGCATACAAAATCTAGCACAAGATTGTTTAGTATATTTATTTTCTTTGAAAATGAATCATTAAACTTTGGCTGTGAACTAATACAGAGCTGGGACAAACCTTTACTGAACAGGAAGGAAGCTGCTTTTGCTTGTAGGCAGGTGTGAAACTTGTAATGAAAGGCTTTTTCCTCTGTAGCCTAGACAAAAATCAGTTGGAGTAGAATTTGTCAGGCGATGGAAGCTTCACAAGCTGTCGCCATGTCACTTAACCAGCTGTGTACGAAAGAGCTGCGGTAAATCATGCCATGAAGTTGCCAAAATCTGGTTCTTGCTTCTACTGTGGAGTTGTGTGAAACTGTGATGACTCAAACAGTTTAGTTCCTTTGTTTGCATGGCTACATGAAAAGGAACAGAACATAATTTACTACTGGTTCTAAAAATAAAAAAGACCATGCTAAATTTTTTTTTGGGGACGCTTTTTCAGATTAACTGGGTTTAGAATTTCTGCTGTATTGTCTTGGTAGTTGATATCATGCATAAATTAGTTGAATCAGTGCTTTTTCAGGATATATATATTTATTTTTACATAACGCTTTTTCATTGAGTGCTGTCACAAAGCAGCTTTACATTCAATCCAGGTCCAAGCCCCAGATGAGCTAGTGTAGAGTGATACTGGCAACTTCCTAAGAGCAAGAGGAAGAAGCCTTGAAAGGAGCCAATACTCCAAAGTACATCCTGCTCTGGAATCAGAATCAGATTTATTGGCCAAGCATGTTGACACACACACACACACACACACACACAAAGAATTTTATTCTAGCTGTTGGTATCTGTAGTATTGAATGCAATATACAGACAGTATACAAATAATTTACAGACAGTCTACACAATATACAAGCAATTTGCTGACTATACAGGAACAAGTAACATAGATTAGATTAAACTTTGTCACTGTACAGATACAAAGCCAATCAAATGCAGCTAACATCTAACCAGAAGTGCAAAATACATTATTATTTACATATAAAGTGCAGAAAGATGGTATAATGGTAAGAAAAATGATATGCAAGTATAAATATATTATACAGACTGAATGGAAAGTGTACAAATGTAGGTACTTTGAGAGCAGTATATGTAAAAGATGTGTATGCAGAGTAAACTTGTACAATAACTGTTGCTGCAAATATGAATAGTGCCATAATAGACTGTGCAAATATGAATAGTGCTATGATTATGAATACATGGTCCCTTACACACAGAGATTCCTCCAGATTCTCAATCTTTTAAATGTTAGTTTATACCACAGATGATGAAAAGCAAATGTTCTTTGCTGTGTTTATTGAAAAACTTTATTCTTGAATTGTTGCGTTACTAGCTTCTGTAATGCCTGTCAGATGGGAGGAGGGTAAAAGTCCATGGTTAAGATGAGAAACATCCTTGATGATGTTCCTCACCCTGCCCAGGCAGTGCTTATAGTAAATGTTCATAATGGGGGCTAACTGGGTGCCTGTGATGCATTGTTCCACCTACTGGAATGCTTTTGTGCAGTTGCCATACCACACTGAGATGGTACAGCAGTTCACTAATATCCCAGGATGCAGGGGCTTCTTGAGGCTCTGTAGGAAATAAATATGTTGCACCTTTTTGACCATGCTGAAGGAGTCGGACCTCCATGCGGTCATCCATGTGGCTTCATCAGATGTGGATGCTGAGGAACTTGAAGCCAGATATGCACTCTACCTCAGCTGTGTAGATGGGGGAATGTGCCTGGCTGTTGTCATCAAACCATGTCATCACACACCAGCCACCACCATCCTGGGCTGATTGATGTGGGACTGAGGCAATTTTGGAGGATAAAGACTCAAATCTGAGTGGGTGAAATAAAGTACTGGTACTGGAGAGTCAGACAAAGTTTTTTTATTAAAGTTGGAATGGGAGCTTTGTTTCTGCTATAGGTACCTGCATAGATGGGGAATAGTTTAGAAACTAGGCAGCAAGGGAATTTGTGTAATCATGCATATCCATAGATCGTTGCATTCTGCATGAGTGTTGAGATTTGGGCATGCTTCTATGCCTTTTTTAGCAGTTCCTTTTACATAACTATAATACATGAAATATTTAACACATTATTCTTCAACATCATATATGATTTTATTTTGTATTTTAATTAACTATTGGCTCAAAGAAAACTATTGGCTGTAAATTCATCAGGTTCACCTGAATCCATAAAATCTTAAATCTTTATGACCTTTTTCAAAAATATTTAATGTCTGAAAATCTCTTTATTCTTTTCTGTACCTCCAAATTTAGAGATGTTTTAATGGATCGGGTATTGGCTAAAAACTGCCAGGTCCATTTTGGATGCTTTCTTTAGTTTTTGTGGGGTATTTACTGCAGCTGTGAAGCATGTTTTCAGAAGATAACAAAGAGACCGCATGATAAATCATATTTTTATCATTATCTCAATATGAGTTTTTGCTATACACACATTGTTAAAAGCTGTGATAACACAACAGCTCAAATAACCTCCTACACTCAGTGCCCAAGAGAGGCTACATCATTGCAAGCACAAACCATTAGCAGGCTAATGAATGCTCCTCTGCGATAAGCTGAAATGCTGTAAATTTAAATGTTCAGCCAATTACAAAAGCACAGTTCAAAAATTTCTCTGTTCTGTACTGCAACCCTGTAAAAACACACCAAACATTAGGATTGTTCTCACACCTAAAAGTGTGTTTTTATGTGTGCAAGACAGTACTTACTACTGTCACAGTAAATATTGTTTAATATTTATTGTTCTACAAATAAACTATATTTCTTTTGTGCCTACATAAAAATAATAGCCTATGTTTTTATTTGTTTTGGTAGAAATTATAAAAAAAGCTTTTGAAGTAATCTCAGCTCAGCCTTTTGGTGCACAAAAATGTGCTTGCAGTTTTGATGTTTGAAGTTAATGTTAGTATTTCTTTACTTTTTATTTTGCACAGTAGTAAATGGTGCTTTTTAAGTTTGTGTTTTTCTTTTTACTTAAAGAGGTTAATTAGATTTTTCCGTACATATACAAGAAAAGTCTGTACTTGAATCACATCCAGTCAGAGGTAAACTGTCCAGTAGCTTTATCAAACATCACATTTTATGTCCATATCATGCAGTCCTAGTAACACTTTAAATCCATTATTTTTGCTGTTACTGCTGAGCATTAGTGTGGGTGTGAGTCATTGTGTATGAGTTTTTCTATGAGAGATATGTATTGTGACTTATTGTGGCAGTTAAAAATATCCCAAACAATCCTCCATTGAATTCCTATGGACAGTTATCTTGTCTTTAAATGAATACTGTATGAAAACTGTTATGTGATACGGGATCTATAATCCTGCAAAGCTTGGTGATTGTCACATGAAAGCTGTAGGAGGAGTAACGTTTACCTTTTAAAATGTAGAACAGCAATAAGAACTTGAAAGGGAAAGTTTGTGAACAGTTAAATTGACTTGAAAAAGGCAACTAATTAAGTTGCATTTTTAAAATGGAGGCAGACTGTTGATGGTTGCCAAAGTGCTGCTAGTTGGTCCCTATGGTGTCCCAGGTTGTTGCTAAGGTGTTGCTAGGTGGTTGTTGTGCTATTATATACACTGGTGCCTTACATTCATTGCTGCCTTAAATCCATTGAGACCTTAAATCTCCGGTTACCTTAAATTATTTGCTACCTTAAATTCACTTTTTTTTTTCTTTTTTTTTAAAAATACAATACCTCCTTAAAACCACTGCTACCTAAATCCCTGCTACTCTAAATCTACTGATACTTCTACCATTTCTAAATCTACCTTGAAGCATTTCTAAATGCTACCTTGAATCCACTGCCACATTAGATCTCCAGCTAAATTCAACTGCTTCAAAAGTTAAATCTTCTTCTTCTTTCGGCTGCTCCCTTTAGGGGTCGCCACAGTGGATCATCTGCCTCCAAAATCCACTGCCACCAAAGTTAAATCATCTGCTACCTTAAATCCACTGCTCCCTTAAATCCACCGCCATCTTAAATTAAATGCCATCTCAAATTTGCTGATATGTTACATACATTCCTTCCTTAAATCCACTGCCACCCTAAATCTTTTGCTACCATAAATTCATTGCTCCCTTACATACAAATGTTAATACTGCGTATAAATCACTGTGGCAGTTAGACTTGAACGTTCTGCGCTTCTTTTCCTACTGGAAAAAAGTATTGTCTTTATATGATCTTTTATGAAAGCCATATGTCAGATTGATTAGAAAAGCACAAGCAACCTAATCCAGTATAGGTCCTACTATTCTACAAAGTGTTGTTGTTCTAGCTTGAAAGCTCTGGGATGAGAAGCATTTTATTTTTTGACCATAGTATTAGAGTAATTAGAAAAGAGAAAGTTCATGAAAGACCAAAAGTTGGTTTGAAAAAGGCAGTTAATTAACATCAAAACATTAGTAACCATCAAAAGTCTACAAATTTAAAGTGTTGTTTAGATGTTGCTGTGCGGTTCCAGTGATATCCAAGCTAGCTGCTAGGTGGTTGCTATGGTGTTCCAGCCTGTTGTTAAAGTGTTGTCAGGTGGTTGCTATGCTATTTAACACACCGATGTGCCAAACCAGACCAGAAGCAAGTGAGAACCTGGCCAACAGGAACTATCTCTGCTCTTCAGAACCGTTTTGAGCACACTGATTGGGTAGCAACCTCCGGTGACTCCATCAACCTGCTGAGCCTGAACACCTCCCTCTGTAACTGGGTCCTGGATTTCCTGACTGAGAGACCTCAGTTAGTTAGGATAGGTAATAACATCTCCAGCACCACCGTACTGAGCACCGGTGCCCCTCAGGGCTGTGTGCTTAGTCCACTGCTGTTTACTCTGATGACTCATGACTGTACTGCAAAGCATCACTCCATCCTCATTATCAAGTTTGCTGATGATGCGACTGTGGTGGGTCTGATCAGCAAGAATGATGAGTCAGCGTACAGAAAGGAGGTGCAGTGGCTAACGGACTGGTGCAGAACCAACAATCTGTCTCTGAATGTGGAGCCTTACTGGCTCTGCTGTGGAAATCATCAGGAGCACCAGGTTCCTCGGTGTCCACATCACAGAGAAACTCATGTGGTCCCTCAACACCAACTCCATAGCCAAGAGAGCCCAGCAGCGCCTCTACTTCCTGCGGAAACACCTTGGAGATGAATCAGAGTGGAGACTATGAACCAGGCCTTCTTTTTCAACATCAGTGTCTGACCTCACAAATGCGCTTCTGGAAGACTGGTCAAAAAGTCCTATAAAAACACTGCTAAACCTTGTGGAAAGCCTTCCCAGAAGAATTGAAGCTGTTATAGCTGCAACGGGTGGGCCAACATCATTAAACTCTATGGATTAAGAATGGGATGTCACTCAATTTCATATGCGTATGAAGGCAGACAAATGAATACTTTTGGCAATACAGTGTAGATGCACTTTGTAGTTCTACAATTACATATTGTAGTCCATCTGTTTCTCTGCATACTTTGTTAGCCCCCTTTTACCCTGTTCTTCACTGGTCAAGACCCCTGTGGACCTTCACAGATCAGATACTATTTGGATGGTGGATCATTGTCAGCACTGCAGTAACACTGAGGTGGTGGTGGTGGTGGTGGTGTTTTAGTGTGTGTTGTGCTGGTCTGAGCAGATCTCAGACAGCAGTGCTGCTGGCTCTCACTCAAGCCCATACTGGACAACCTTATGCTTGTTCAATATGGGTTTGAGCGAGAGCTGAGTATCTGATTTATTATCGAGGCTAAAGATCTTACCCCAGTCACACTTTATCTTGTACAGCTAATTTCATCCAAGTAATGATGTTTTCTCACCTTTTACTATCACCAATGTCCATCCCTTCTTTAATACTGGACAGGTTCCCCCAGAGCCAGGATGTGTATGCCACCTGTGTATGCCAATTAAAGAGTTGCAGGGGTGTAAAAAAAGTGTTTGCCCCTTCCTGATTTCTTATTCTTTTGCATGTTTGTCAGACTTAAATGTTTCAGATCACCAAACAAATTTAAATATTAGGCAAAGATAACACAAGTAAACCCAAAATGCAGTTTCTAAATGAAGGTCTTTATTATTAAGGAAAAAAGAAATCCAGACCTACAGGGCCCTGTGTGAAAAGGTGATTGCCCCTAAACCTAATTTGGTTCGGCCACCCTTAGCAGCAGCAACTGCAATCAAGCGTTTGTGATAACTGGCAATGAGTCTTTCACAGCATTGTGGAGGAATTTTGGCCCACTCGTCTTTGCAGATTTTTTTTTGCAGCCACATATGAGGGTTTCCGAGCATGAACCTCCTTTTTTAAGGTCATGCCACAGCATCTCAGTCAGATTCAGGTCAGGACTTTGACTAGGCCACTCCAAAGTCTTAATTTTGTTTTTCTTAAGCCATTCAGAGGTGGACTTGGTGGTGTATTTTGGATCGTTGTCCTGCTGCAGAACGCAAGTGTCGCAGCTTGGGGTCACAAACAGATGGCCGGATATTCACCTTCAGGATTTTTTGGTAAACAGCAGAATTCATGATTCCATTTACCACAGCAAGTCTTCCAGATCCTGCGCTCTTGGGGTAATTTTGGTTGGCTGGCCACTCCTGGGAAGCTTCACCACTGTTCCATTT
This sequence comes from Pygocentrus nattereri, assembly GCF_015220715.1. Lineage (NCBI taxonomy): Eukaryota > Metazoa > Chordata > Actinopteri > Characiformes > Serrasalmidae > Pygocentrus > Pygocentrus nattereri. The sequence continues at coordinate 29,791,204 of NC_051226.1, read as the reverse complement.
TTTTTTAGCCATTTGTGGATAATGGCTCTCACTGTGGTTCGCTGGAGTCCCAAAGCTTTAGAAATGGCTTTATAACCTTTTCTAGACTGATTTGTTACTCATTTGTTCATGAATTTCTTTGGATCACAGCATGATGTCTAGCTTTTGAGGATCTTTTGGTCTACTTCACTTTGTCAGGCAGGTCCTATTTCAGTGATTTCTTGATTGAGAACAGGCGTGGCAGTAATCAGGCTTGGGTGTGGCTAGGGAATTTGAACACAGCTTTCCGAAGATGTGTTAAACCACAATTAATTTATGTTTTAATGGGAGGGGGGCAGTCACTTTTTCACATCACTGTAGGTAGAAAAAACGTTTTAATCGGTAAAGAGGTTAAAAGTCTGATCAGAGGGGAGACTTACTGTTCATTGCCTGTGCACTTAGTACTCTTGCGCCCCCCCTTTGGTTGCAATATTAGTATTCACTTGGCCAACTTTCTCTGCCGCGGTGTTGGCATGTATGCTTTCTCTTCACAGAAGTGCACTGTTGTACTGTCCTTTAGCTACTATGTGCAATGGAATCTGAAAAAAAGCAACCACTAGGCATTTTAGGAGACTGTCACATGCAGAACTGAAGAGTTTGTAAACTCTCTGTTGTGGATGTTCGTTATGTCCTTTCAATTTAGTTGTATCTTTGTATGTCAGTTCCAAGTGAAGGGTGAACCAGCCTTGTGACCAGAAGGTCATCATACAGTACATGACTGAAGTGCCCCCCTTGACTAAAGCACCTGAACCCCAGCTGCTCCATGGGCTGCCCTCCGCTCTGGGCAAGTGTGTTCACTGCCTCCTATTGTGTGTTGATTCACTTAACTCACAGCCCTGCTTCCCCAAACCCAGACAAAAATACGGCCTTTTCTGTTTATATATTAATTCATATTTAAATAAAACAAACTTTACATAAATTCCCCCACTATGTAATTCTGTGTTTATGTAGGTGTTGATTAGGCATTATGCTAACAAAAGTATGGATTATAATTATGAATTAAAGGAAATTAACAGGTTTCTGATTTATTCTTTGGTTGATCAAAAATGCCTGAATTAAGCTGTGTATAGGTAAAAACTGAGCTGAAAAGCAGTTTGTTGTTGCTTTATTACATTTTCTCCTTTACTGCTTTAGTTTTTAGTGGTTGGTATAGTGTAGTGGTTAACACTTCTGCCTTCTATGCTGTAGACTAGGGTTCTATCCCCCACCTGGGTAAGCACCCTACACTATACCAATGAGAGCCCTTGGGCAAGATTCCTAACACTACCTTCGCCTACTTGTGTAAAATGATCAAATTGTAAGTCACTCTGGATAAGAGCGTCAGCCAAATGCTGTAAATGTAAATGTTTTTATTCCTTCAGGTGTTTCGGACAGATTTTATCACAGCCATGAAGCTGCCTGACTCAGCCCAGCTGAACCCAGAGGACTTTTATGTTCTGTCAGATCCTTGGAGACAGGAATGGGAGAAAGGTGTTCAGGTCCCAGCGAACATGGAGGCCGTTCCTGTGCCTGTGGTCAGGTGCGTGACCTCTGTTGCTTGTGCATGCTACCTAAATAAAATCAAAAGTGGTTCTTCAAGTGCCTGTCATGCCATAAAGCACGACAGACTCCAGCAGCATTTTTGCTGTGGATCAGACTGTATTGATTATTCTAGAGTTTCTTGATCACTGGAGCAGAAACTAGATATACTGTTTTTACAATTTCATTATAATATCATTTATAAGTTTGTAATGTTTCAGATGAAATGATTTTAGTAGGATTGCTATTCAAGGTAATACTTTTAACGGCACTATCCTAGATCAAGTGAGTTGTAAAATTCGGAAACAGACTTAATCAGTGGCTTTTTTTTTTTTTTTTAATGAACTATAAAATACTGTACTGCTCAAAAGTTTGGACACACCTAACTAAAGTATCTCAAAGATGGTAACTTTCCAAGAGAATGCAAAAAAAGCTTTACTCTTAAAGTAAGCCCATTTAAAGAAGTGTTACAAAATTGCTTAATACAGCATTCCTATTGGTTCCTCCATTGTGAAATATTTTACACAATGTCAAGGACAGCTGCCATGCCATGGTGTAGAAAAGTAAAAATCAACAAAAACGAACAATAAAAATTCCCTAACCAAAAAAATAAATAAAGAGATAAAAAATGGACAGCCACCATATGCATCTTTCATTAAGGCATTTTCATGTGAAGGATCTGTTACTTCAGTGCATTTGCACTTTTTCAATGCCTTTGTTGTTAAATTGTTTCACACACACTTTTGTGTGAAGAACTGCACCCTATTTTTATTTATTAATTTATTTATTTTGACGTGTGGATCAGTATTGAATTGTCAGGTAAACAGCATATATAGATAAACGTTATTTAAGAACAAAAAATTTAAGTTTGACTTTGCAATATTGCATTTTAATAAAACTGATCATTTTTGTTTGTTGAAAAAGAGAACACATCCTTGAATGTTTACTTTCCAGTGTTTTGCATATCTTCTTAAACCCCTTCCCAGACTCATAGCCATCTACAACTTTCTTTCTGAGGGCCTCAGAGAGCTCTTAGGCATGGTGATACCACACCGTCCAATAACAAAGAGCAAACCAGTCCAGACATCTGAGATTTAAATAAGACAAGTTCCTCCAAGATATTCTCTAACAGTATTGTAGTCATTTGTACCTGATGCTAGTCATAACACTTGATCAGGTGCACTTAATTTCAGATAAACACACTTGAAATAGTGATATATGCATGGGTATACTTACTTTTTCCACTTAAGAAAATTGTATGGCTTTATATTTCAATTATATAAAGGATAGCAAAAAAGTTAATACTAAGTGTCAATCGTTAAGTTGCATCACCTTTATCAACTTTGTTTAAATGAAAACTTGATATCTGCATCTTAAAATGTGTTCAATGTTAAAATGTTTTTTTTTCATAGGGTGTTCTTATTTACATAACTGTATGACGAGTATATCAGAGTCACTTCAACATACACTACAATTCTATAGTGAGGGAAAAATATGTTTGACTTCATTTTTATTGCTCAGTTTTGCTTGACACATCTGAAATTAGTCATGCTCACATGCATTTGAAAATTGAAAGTCGTGCTCTAGCTTGGTGCTTATGGATGTGTTCAATCTAAGCACATTTGCAATAACTGAGATGGCTGTAAAAAGTTCTAACCCACAGTTTGACTGCGTTTATTGTTATTGTGATAAATCATGTCACAATATGTTGCAGTGTTTTTTCTTCGGAGAATATTGTGGGTATTATTAGTACTTGAGTGCTTGCACATCTCGCAGACATGTGGATGCTACAGATTACACTCTTGATTTCAGTTGTTTCTATGTGTAAATAATCTTTATTATTCCATTTCAGCAAATAGCACAATAGGACATAAAGCCAAGCAAAGAGTCTGAGTTTAATTTATTTTAATTTTAGTTTAATTTATTGTAATAAACAAAAGATTTTGGTTGTTGTCGCAGCACTCAGGAAGTTGAATGACTTTGTCATAATGATGGGTATTACAACAACACTTCAAGCACAGTTTGAATTCTTAAGTCTGGAGAGCCACACTACCTATAATCTACATGAGCTGAGTGAAACAATAGCGCCATGAGCGGAATCAGAGAATGAGCTGTTACAACCGAGGAAAGCTTTGCTTACATGCGACATAGCTGTGAATAATAAGAGCTGGAAAATAAAGCACCACTACTTATGTGAAAGCTTTATCTCTTCTCTCTGGTGTAAGACCCATCTTCTGTTAAACTTGAGATTATGGGCAGTTGTCCTGACATTTTCCTGTAGAATTTCCTGATGCATTCCAGTAGGGCTGGGAAATGTGACAATATTTTTCGTTATCAAGATAAGAGCCACAGTATGCTTCATTGAATATATTATGTGCATTGTCAGCAATTTACTGACCAGCTGCATATTTCATTACAAAGAAACCATAAGTAATGCTGTTAAATTGGAATTATTGCTGCATAGAATATGAAATGTTGAATACAATTCACTGTGTTCATTGTTTTTGATAATATAGTTTTAGATTTCTGGATCTGTTTTGTCTGTTCCCAGTTATAAGATGTCAGGAAAAATGAAATGTGACATATTGTGTATTGTGAAAAGTTTTTGAAGTATACTATATTTCCAAAAGTATTCAGTCACCCATCTAAATCATTGAATTCAGGCGTTCCAATTACTTCCATGGCCACAGTTGTATAAAACCAAGCACCGTGGCATGCAGACTGCTTCTACAAACATTTATGAAAGAATGAGTCACTCTCAGGAGCTTGAATTCCAGCATGGTACCATGATAGGATGACACCTGTGCCAGTCCAGGCGTGAAATTTCCTCACTGCTAAATATTCAGTGAATTGTCAGTGATATTATAACAAAGTGGAAGTGATCGGGATGAAATAAAATAGTAAAATTAGCTCAAGAACAGCTTAGAGAGCTTCATGGAATGGGTTTCCATGGCTGAGCAGCTGCTTCCAAGTCCAACTTACATCACCAAGCACAATGCAAAGCATCGAATACAGTGGTGTAAAGCGCCGCCACTGGACTCTAGCGCAGTGGAGACGTGTTCTCTGGATTGACGAATCACGCTTCTCCATCTGGCAATCCGATGGACGAATCTGAGTTTGGCAGTTGCCACGAGAATGGTACTTGTCTGATTGCATTATGCCAAGTGTAAAGTTTGGTGGAGGGGGGATTATGGTGTGGGGTTGTTTTTCAGGAGTTGGGCTCGGCCCCTTAGATCCAGTGAAAGGAACTCTTAATGCTTCAGCAGACCAAGAGATTTTGGACAGTTTTATGCTCCCAAATTTGTGGGAACAGTTTGGGAATGGCCCCTTCCTGTTCCAACCTGACTGCACACCAGTGCACAAAGCAAGACATGGAAGACTGAGAAGAACTTGACTGGCATGCACACAGTCCTGACCTCAACCCGATAGAACACGTTTGGGCTGAATTAAAGCGGAGACTGCGAGCCAGGCCTTCTCGTTAGACATCAATGTCTGACCTCACAAATGTGCTTCTGGAAGAATGGTCAGAAATTCTCATAACGCACTCCTAAACCTTGTGGAAAGCCTTCCCAGAAGAGTTGAAGCTGTTATAGCTGCAAAGGGTGGGCCGACATATTAAACCCTATGGATTAAGAATGGGATCTCACTCACAATTTCATATGCATGTGAGGGCAGGCAAGCGAATTCTTTTTTTAAAATGTTAAAGAAGTTTGTGTGTGTGTGTGTGTGTGTGTGTGTGTGTGTGTGTGTGTGTGTGTGTGTGTATACACACACATACATGTATGGATGTATATAATATATACAAGGTATGCCCATTCTATGCTGTCCAATGCCTTTTCCGCATATCTAATAAAATCACCATCCCATCTAGTGCCCTTTTTTATAAGCAAGATATACAATTTAAAAGGCTGCAAATATTATTATAAGAATTTTACAGCCCTTAAAAAAGCCTCTCTGAAGCAGAAGACTTTCTAGGCAGAAGATTCGTTAAACATATTTGGTACTGGGTCAACGAAGAGATTCTGTAATTCTTTCTAGAAATCACTATTAAGTCCACCCGTGCATGCGGCCTTACCAGATGGCAGCTTTGTATTAACACTGAGAACCTCTACTTTGGAGATTGGAGCGTTAAGTGCTCCAATTCTGAGCGCAGGGCAGTAATTTCTTTCAATTTAGCAGGTAATGAATTCTTAATATAAACTTCATCTGCTAATTTCAATTTGGTTTCTAGTATTTTTTTTGTTGTTGTTGTTGTTGTGAGTGTGTGTGTGTGTGTGTGTGAATCTATATGTCTCTGTCTGCCCTGTGACGGCCTGGTGACCTGTCCATGGTGTATCCTGCCTTCCACCCAGTGACTGCTGGCTTAGGCTGCAGCTCTCCCCGTGACTCAGAAGGATAAGCAGTTTAGAAGGTGTGTGTGGGGGTGTGTGTGTGTGTGTGTGAGAGAGAGAGAGAGAGAGTGTGTGTACTTCTTGTTGTTCATGCTGTCTGTGTTGTTTGTATGATGTATAAGATATGATGATCCCACGTGAGAAGGCCTTTAAAGTTTCCCATAACGAGGATGGATTGTCCTGACTGAAAGTTAAGTCACGTATGATATGAATTTATGGTTATTCAATATTGGGGGGTTAAGTCTCCAACGTCTGACTGTGGTAATGAATTACGCAGCTCGACATTCAGAAATACTGGTGGTCAGGTATAGCTGTATTTCCAATTGAGCTAGAAATTGCACACTGCATTAGTCTTCTAGGGATAAAGAAATAACCTATCCTTGTTTTGATATTTATAAAGGTTAGGGAAAAAAGTACTCATCCAGACATCAATACATTCCTAATCCTCGCATAAAACATTAAGACCCTTATGCCTGAAATGACAGTAATACTGTACCCCTAGGAAATGTATCTATCATAGGGTTTAAATGACGATTTACATCCCCCAAAAAATTTAATTACCAATATTCATGTCAGTCAATTTGGGGGAAAAAAAGCACAAGTAAGAAATTCAAATGGATGACGAGGGGAGGAATACACATTCATAATAGCCATACCCTTCACGATCAAATATCGACCTTGGCTGTCCTTCACACAGGATGACCGTTTGAAAGGTACTTTTTTTTCAGCAGTATAGCTACTGCTCTACTCCTGCTAGTGAATGAAGAAAAGAAGACCTGCCCAAAACCACCCTGCTGCAGTTTTAAATGATCTGTGCCTTCCAAATGAGTTTCTTGCAACAGAGCAATGTCAACTCGCTATTTTTAAAGAAGTTAAGATCCTTTTGATATGTGAAGGGATACCCTTAAAATTCAATACAAAAATTCACAAAAGCCATTTTCTTAAAAAAGCAGAAAAACAGGAGGAAGAGAGAAGACAATACAGCCTATAAGCCAGCATTATGCATTCCAAAATAAAAATAAGCTGGAAAATAACAAAGAACGCATAACTGTAATGCGTATTAACCTGCACTTTACCTTGAGAACTAGCTACGTAGGCAAACATAGGGGTCAAAGTGACGTCTCTTACCATGGAACTCCGTAAGAAAGACAGCAGAGGCACTAAAGTCTAGGTTCCACCATTAAAGTTAACTGTCCTTTTCTCCAACAAGCCATTCGTCATAGAAGTAAAATAAGCAAAGCATACTTGCTAGACTGAGAAAAGAACGAGATCAGAGTTTTACTCTTGGATAATGACTCACTTAACCTGCTTAAGACATCGGTAGCTGATTCAAGGAGGCCACAGATTTCTCAATCTCAGCCGGAACACAGCAGCATTTTTGGTCTTCTACCGCAGACCTTGTACCTTCTGTTCATTCGAGTTTCATTTCAAAATACAGTGTTGAAAAATTTAAAAATGGTAAGTTCTTGTTTTTGGTTCTGTTACTGTCAGTGAAAAAATCCAGAAACTGTTTAATTTAGTTATTAGTTTCGCAAACTAATCATAAAATCAAATAACAAACAAGAAGAAATAGAATAAATGGTCATATTAATCATCCACACTTAAAAATTACCATCACTTTGAAAAAAGTGCAGATTTGCAGAAGCTCAGAATACAGGCCTGTGGTTCTGATATATTTTGGGTTTCCTCCAGGTTCTCCGGTTTCCTCCCACAGTCCAAAGACATGCAGTCAGGCCAATTGGACATGCTAAATTGCCCCTAGATGTGAGTGTGTGAGTGACTGTCTGTGTCTGTCTGTCTGCCCTGCGATGGACTGGCGACCCGTCCAGGGTCTATCCTGCCTTCCACCCGAAGACTGCTGGGATAGGCTCCAGCACCCCCCGCGACCCTGACGGAGAAGCGCTTAGAAAATGGATGGATGGGTGGATGGATGGATGTTTTGTGTGGGTGTTTGTGTATTTGACGTGCACAGCTGTGCTCTACCTGCAAAACAATGAAACGATATGAGAAAGAGACTGCACTCCCGCCACTTAATGCAGGGGCTTCATACTCCCCAGATCAGCTGCTGGTGTGCTCAAGTTCACATTATGTAGTATTTGGCTGGTGTTGTACTGAACTCTGACTCCTTTTCTTCCTTGGTGAAGAAGGAGACTCAGGAAGGGCCGTGATTCTGTTACGAGAAGTGCCCTTTATTTACACCGGCAGAAAAGGCTCATACAGAGCAGCCCGTTAGCTGAGAAGGTTGCCTACGCTTCAGGACAGACACTTAACCTAACAAACTAACTTTCACTAGCCCAACATGGTATAATGATGTCAGAGAAATAAAACTAAACCTCACACCATCTCTACTTCTAGTTATTGGTTGTTGATGTGTGGGCCTATCAGACATAAGTTATGTGGTCTGTGTAATATAATAAAATGTTTTGTTTACTTTTCTACCTCCGATGGTGGCAAAAGTGAACGAACCTATCCGTTACAGTGTGAAACCAACAGAACCGAATGAAAAAGATATAAGATCACAGTAAACCAACTATTCGGACTTCAGCAAACGAATCAGGCGGGAAAACAGCCTTAATACAGAATCTTCTCCACCCTGAATTCAGTGTGTACCACTGTGTACAACAAGTGTACAACAATAATGTACTGAACATGGAATGTGACATTAGAAATAGTTATATACCTCACATTTAATTCAATATAAACCATAGGGTTTGTATATTTTTGCACATTTGTTTCTTTTTTTTTTTTTCTTTTCATTTTCCGGTTCCGGTTGAGTGTACGCTGTGCGCGTTTGGCTGCCGCTACTCGCCGGTGTTTTGTTTTTCTTGTGGCTGTTTTCCTTTCTTTTTACGGGAGTTTTGACACAGATTCTCTCCAGTATCGATGGACTCTCTCTGTTTTCTACTCGCAAGCTGAATCTTGCTTTGTGATCATGCCTATAACACACCTGCTTCTCACCTGCGCGAGCCCTCTTCCTCTTCACCGCATCTGTGGTGAGTGTGTTTGTAACCTCTTGCTTCGTTGCTGTTGCCAGTTTGTTCTGTGGTAAGCTGCAGCATTTCTGCTTGTGCTTCTCAGTCTAAGCTGGTGGTGTAGTGGGTTTTGGTTGGCTAACGTGCGTGGCCTGAGCTCTGGCATGTTCACTCTCCTCTGTCATGTCCATGACCGGTGTCCAGAGTTTTTGTTTTTGGCCTCGAGTTGTGCTGTGCATTTTTGTTTTTTACGCTCTGGCAATGTTTAAATACTCACGAACTGAACTTACACACCTCGCCTGCCATGCACGCTTGGACTCTGCATCATATAATCTCTGCCAGACACTTGGAATTGCTCAACGTCCATGTTACATCCACCGTTCAAAAACAGGACCCTCATTTAGTGATGGCTGTGATGGCTCTTATGCACGGGTCCCGACTATATGGACATATAATCGTGCTTGCCGGCGTGACACTAAAGCCATCCGTGGAGTAAATCATGGCCATCTGGTTGAACCTTCTCTTCCCAGCCGTCACTGCTTTAACCTCACTCATCTTAACGCACGATCCATAATCAATAAAGCCTCGTTAATCAACGACCTCATCACCCAGAATAACGTGGATATGTTTTTTTCTTTCGGAAACCTGGCAACAAACTGCTGACTACTTACATTTAAACATGCTGATGCCCCCAGGCTACAATTATCTCTCAAAACCCCGACTGACAGGGAGAGGAGGTGGTCTGGCTGTGGTTCATCATTCCAGTTTAACGGTCAAAGAACTTTCCCTATTCAGTACTACAAGCTTTGAATATATCGCTTTGAAGGTTGTTTCCTCCTCAGCTTTACTGTTCCTGTTAGTTTATTGCCCTCCAAAACCTGCTGCAAAGTTCTTGTCTGAACTTAATGAACTCCTCACAATCATCTCATCTCTTTGCTCTGTCATAATTGTGCTTTGTGACTTTAATATCCATGTTGATACTGAATGCTCTTGCACATCTGAGTTCATTTCAGCTTTAGAGTGTTTTAACTTGATGCACCATGTTGATTTTCCAACTCACACTCATGGTCATACTCTTGATTTACTCAGCTCTACTGGTTTGAATGTCTCTGGTATCTCTCTGTCTCTGGTATCTCTGACCATAAGCTCAATGTAGTTTTCATATTTCAACTCCTCCCCCTTTTAAGAATAGACTTCTCCCTGCCAACCACTCGTGTCCTTGGTTCACCCCTGAACTAAAGGTACTGAAGGCCATTGGTCGGCGTCTTGAACGCCGACCTTTATAAAAAAACTAGCCTTACTGTCCACTTTCTACTTTACAGTCAACACACCCACAAATATAGGGATACCCTTAATACTGCCCGCTCCAACTACTACTCCTCCATCATAAATAATGCTAAGTCTAGGCCAAAAACTCAACCCCAATTGATGCAGTGATAAATTCATGTTTCTCTTCTGGTTCTGTTCCTACTGCCCTTAAAACTGCTGCAGTTACTCCGGTACTTAAGAAACCTGAATTGGACCCGACTTCTCTTTCTAATTACAGACCCATCTCACACCTTCCATTTTTAGCTAAAGTAATGAAAAGAGTGGTTGCTTCCCAACTCCAGACTTTTCTGAGTGATAATGCCCTCTATGAGCCATTCCAGTCTGGTTTCCATACTCACCACAGCACTGAGACAGTTGTTCTGCGAGTCGTTAATGATCTTCTCCAGTCTGCTGAGAGTGGTTCTCTCAATGTTCTCCTTCTCCTCGACTTAAGTGCAGCATTTGATACCGTTAATCGTGATGTTCTCATTTTTTTCTCTGTTGGCATCACTGACACAGCCTTACAGTGGTTCAGGTCATATCTTATAGACAGACACCAGTTTATTACACTAGGCCCACAGAAGTCCTCCTCCTCTCCTGTTAGATGTGGTGTCCCGCAGGGCTCAGTTCTTGGACTTACTTTTCTTAATTTACATTTCACCCCATGGGCAGATTATTTGTAGCCATGGCCAAAACTTCCATTGTTATGCTGATGATATTCAGTTATATCTCAGTACACACACACACACCCTCAGATTCCCCTCCCAGTACACTAATTGATTGTATTTCTGATTTAAAGCTTTGGATGCATAATAACTTTCTCATGCAATAACTTTCTCAAACACTGATAAAACTGAAGTCTTACTGGTTGGCCCTAAACATTTACTATCAAAGTCATCCAATTTTTCAGTTAGTATTGATGGCCTGCTCATTAAGCCTGCACCTGTTGTTAGAAATCTTGGTGTTTTACTCGACCCGTCACTCAATTTTGATCTGCATATCAAGTTCCTTACTAAGACTGTATACTTTCACTTACGTAACACTGCTTGTCTCCGACCGTTCCTGACCGATAAAGATGCCAAAAGTCTGGTTCATGCCTTCATTATGTCCCACATTGACTACTGTAACTCCCTCTTTGTTGGTCTCCCTGTAAAGTCTATCCTAAAGCTACAGTACATTCAGAACTCTGCGGCTAGAGTTCTCACCCATACTCAGCATTCAGCTCATATCACCCCTGTTCTCTCTCAGCTACACTGGCTACCGGTCCTGTCACGTATGAAGTTTAAAATTTTACTACTCACTTTCAAAGCTTTGCATAATCTTGCTCCCCCCTACCTCAGAGAACTGCTGACCTCTTACACTCCTTCTCGCTCTCTCAGATCTTCTTGCAGTAACTTACTTGCTGTTCCACGCACCAGACTTTTCACTTTGGGAGGGAGGTCCTTCAGTGCCATGGCCCCCAAACTCTGGAATTCTCTTCCTCAATCCCTCTTCTCTTTCCTCTTTTAAATCTGACTTAAAGACTTTTCTGTTTAATTCACATTTTTCTTTCTCCTCCTCTGCAATGTTTTTTTTTTCTCCTGCTCATGCTATGTGAAGCGACCTTGGGTTTATGAAAGGCGCTATATAAATGTAATTTATTATTATTATTATTATTATTATTATTATTATTATTATTATTATTATTATAGGTGCTTAAAATCCTTGAAAATGCTTGAATTTTAATGTTGTGTTTTCCAGGTTTGAAAAATGCTGGAATTTTGGATAAAGTGCTTGAAAATGCTTGAATTATAACAACAAATATCTGTCTAACTGAATAGTTCAGTTATTAGATGGAGAAATAAAATAAGTTGCTGCCTAAAATGAAAACTTCTCCACCTGGGCTCGCTTGCTCATCTGCATCTGTTATAGTGATAGGAATTTCAGCTTTTTGGTGAACCAAGGTCATTTGGTTTGACTCACCCAGAAGTGACTATTCTTTTTGCTCCCAAATGGCTCTTTCGTTATACCACCACAGAGAGGGTCACCCTAATATTCTGCCTTGTATTAAATTACAAGAAAGAAAGAAAGAAAGAAAGAAAGAAAAACAGTTCTCCCATCGTTCACTTAAAACAGGGGTCGGTAACATGTGGCTCTTTTACTGCTCTGTTGTGGCTCCACAGCAGAATTATTTTTGTGTAAAAATAAAATAATCCTACTTTGCAGTAAAATAAAGCTGTGCTGATGGTTCTAACACAGTTTTAACAGTAAATGGTCTAAATGCTGGAGTTAATGTAGAACTGCTAATTCATCCTGTAACCTTGAAGATTGACAAGAAAACCTTATTTCTCCAAAATAGTAGCATTATAGAAGAAGGAAAAACCTACTTTACTTTTTAGTGTAAGTTAATGGAACCAGACATTTTTTTCAAGTAATTTTGGTGCCATTTGTTTTGGTCCGTTCTTCATGAAATGACACCGTGTAAAGGGCAACAGGTATTTTCAAATTATTTGAAATTTCTTCCAACAGTAGTGTTATACTAGTACATTAGCACATACTGAGTCATATTTACAGTCAAAATGGACATAAAATGGAATATTGTGGCTCACAGTGTGGTTTGATTTTTGTTGAAAGGACAAAATCACTCTTCTCTATTAGTTTGATTTGCACAATACCGTGGAAAATGTTATAGAGCTGATCGACTGCCTACCTCAAAGGTGGAAGTTGTTGTTTTGAACATTTTCAGTAAAGATTTTATTGGAGGTAAAGTTATTTGTTGAGTGATATATATATATATATTTATTTATTTATTTGTTAATTGTTTTATCCTGATTTTGCATGGTTAGATAGCAAGGAAAGTCAGTGGACATTGAAACTGCTTGAAAAGTGTTTGAATTTGACTTTGGAAAAGGTGTATGAGCCCTGAAACCTAGTCATCAACAAAATGCTATGTAACACAATAGTGAGAAATATTTTAAAATGTTTATTAATGGTGAAATTGACAGAGTATTTTTTTATCAATAACTTCCTAACAGCAAGTGTAATACTGCACGCTCAGAAACATACTGATATTCAAACTTTATCATAGACTTGAGTCAGACATTATATAAATTCAAGAGAACGAGTGAATCTGAATTTGTGACCTGCATTGCCCGCTGAGCATGTGATTTGCTTTAGGGTGGCACATGGGAGCATCTCTTGCTACTTCTGAAAAAGCTTGCTGTGCAGACTAAATATTATTATAGCTAACTATGAACGAGTAGATTGACTAGCTAGCTAAGTCAACCTAGCAAACTAGTTATCTTAACACCAAACGAATGATTGATACCATGATGACAAAGTGAAAAACCTGAATTAACATTAATAAAACATAAAGGTAAGAAATACGACAATATTGTCTTTACAAGAACTTATGCCTTATTGCCTAACTTGAGCTTATTGTGCTACACTAGGGTCACTGAAGGTACTTTTTCCAGAACAGTCTTTTAGTATGTGTCTATATTTTTATTTATGTATTTTTATACTAAGATGATGATCCGACCACATTTTGGGACAAACGTGTGCAAAAATTCACAAAATGTTGAAGCTTTCACAAACTTCAACAATTCAGCCAACTGATCACATCAAAATGTTGGCTTTCAAACAGTCAATCAGTCAAAATTGTATTACAATTATTTATAGCATAATAGATAGTATATGTGACATTATTATATTTCTTCTTAATGTATGACAGTGTGATGTAACTAATGATGGTGATAGCAGCAAAAACAATTATATAACCATTATTATAAGTATTTTGTGTAATAAAAATATTTATAATAATTATTGTTGTGATTACATGACATTTAATATTACTACTATAAAAAAATTACAGTATATATTTATTACAGAATTAAATATATATATTGTAATTACTATTATATAGGTGTTTTATACTATTGCTTAGTTTAATTGTGCTGTTATTATATTGGCTTGAACAAAATCAAATACAGAATTGTACACAAAATAAAATAAAATTTTTATTTATTCACAGACTGAAATGGAACTTCAAGTTAGACAAAATAATGTCAAAAAGTGTCCAGTACCTTCAAAGCCCCAACTGATGCTTAGTTTACCCCCCCCCCATTTAGTTGTCTCCAATTCCACCCGCTAGTTAGGACTCCCCCAATCACACAAAACTATCAATGCTAGGAGGGTGAAGGCAGCACAGGCTTCCTCCAAGGCCTGTGACGCCAGCTACCGTATCTCTTCGAAGTGCCGCTCACCCAACGTCTTGAACAGCTGAACATGCTTGGACGAAAGCAGCAACCGCCAGATCTGTTAATCAGCTAATAGACGCCTGCGCTGGACTCGCATCGCATTAAAGTAATGGGGGGAGAAGGGGGGGCCATCGTATCCACCCAGAGAGGGTGAGGCCAATTGTGCTCTCTTGGACACCCGGCTACGGATGGCTGTAGCAATCGAACTCACGATCTCCTGATGATAGGGCCAACGATTAGACGGTTGCGCCACTTGGGAGCCTCCTCAAAGTTTTTGAATGGTGTCAAGTACACAGTTTTGTGTCACTGTGACTTTCTTCCTCTTCAGGCCACAAGTAGTTACAAAGAATGCAGCTGGCCTTGAATACACTATCTGCATGCAGGCAGTAATTGAACATTTTCATATCGTCTTGAAGGTGTTTTCTTAGGTGAAGTTGCAGGAGGTAGGGCTTTGTTGGAAAAGCTTTAACTGTCACAATGACTTGTGGCAGTGGCCTAAGCACAGATGCAGAGGGTAACAGACAAGGTGGGGATACATTCAGGGTTCTCGCTTGCAGATCCTGTCCTAAAGAAAAATTTGTAAATATGCCCCTAGTCTCTATTACTATCATAGCTACTAACAACGATTACATTGAATTTATAATTTGCATGAACAAGAGCGACTGTGGGACATGTTCCCTTGTAACTGAAATTTGGTAGCCAGTGCTCAGTGTCGCGGGGGTGCACCAGTACAATTAGGAAAATTCAATTTTTCCAAGACTGTTGTAACTGTACGTCTCCAGTGCTCTTTTGTTGTCAGTGGCATGTATTTTTCCTTCATGTGTGTCCAGATAATGTGTCTATGACACACCTTTTGGCCACACTTGAGACCCCCAAACAGTAGCATCCTGCTGTGATTGTAAAGGTACTCATGAATCTGTAAAATACAATTACAGTGCAAAATGATTGTCACTTGATGCTGAAATGCATTAAAGCTAAAGTATACAGTATTTTTCTCCGCCTAAGATATCTCTGTTGGCAGGCTATTTGATGTTCTATCTGGGGTTGTAAATCTATATTTCCAAAAAAGTTGGGACACTGTGAAAAATGTAAATAAAAACAAAATGCAATGATGTGCAAATCAGTTAAACCCTATGTTTCATTGAAAATGCTTCAAAGACAACATATCACAATTTTTGGGGAAAAAATATATTCCAATTTTGAATATACATTGGCAGCAAAAGGGCTGGTAAAGTTGTGTAATGCTTAAAAAATACCTGGTGGAAAATTGGCAACAGCTCAGTAACATGACTAGGTATAAAAAAAGCATCCCAGACAGTCTTTCAGAAGTAATGATGGGGATGTTCACCAGTCTGTGAAAGACTGCACAGGCAAATATTACAACAATTTAAGAACAAAGCTTCTCAATGTGAAATAGCAAAGCCCTTTTGCTTTTCATCACCTATGATACATAATAACATTAAAAGAATTAGAAAATCTAGGGAAATTTGCATGCAAGGGAACCAAACAAACAGTATTTGCTGGCCATGATCTTTGATTCAGTAAATATGTAGTGGAAGTCGCTGCAGGGGTCAGAAAAACTTGTGAAAAACACTGTCTATGAAAACAGTTCAGCTTTTCATTCACAAATGCTAATTAAAACTCTTAAATGCAAAGAAGAAAGCATATATATGAACAGGATCCAAGAATGCTGCCACCTTCTCTGGGCCCAAGCTCATTTGGACTGATGCAAAGTGAAAAAGTATTCTATGGTCCGATGAATCAGCATTTGAATTTCTTTTTGGACATCATGGATGCTGTGTCCTCCAGGCTAATGACCACTCAGCTTGTTGTCAGTATACAGTTCAAATGCCAGTATTTATGATGGTATAGGAGTGCATTAGTGCATATGACTTGCATATGTCACTCAAAACTACAGCACTCTGTCTCCTCAGTTCCCAAACGCTTACAGAGTGTTGTTAAAAGAAGAGGTGATGAAACACCGTGGTAAACATGCCCCCATCCCAACTTTTTTGGAATGTGTTGTCTGCATCAAATTTAAAATGGGCATATATTTTTCAGCAAACAATAACATTTCTCAGTTTCGAGATTTGATTTGTTATCTTTGTACTATTTTCAATTAAAATATAGGGTTTCAATGATTTGCACATCATGAGTTTTAATTTACATTTTACATAGTGTCCTAACTTTTTTTTGGGGTTGTAATTTGGACGTTTATTCTTGCCTCAAACGCACTGCTAGTCACTGCTCTGGGTCTACAGGCTCCCTATCGTTTGTCCTTTGCTTTGTTAAATGTGGGGCTAACACCTCCAACAGAAATTTAAATTGGCATCCAAAATTATCTGCGAAAGCAATCACTTAAACATTGCTCCTGTCTTTTTCTCAAAAAAGGATGCACTATGTTTGAATTTTTTTCAACATAGGATGAAAAGGATGTATTCATCATTTGAAGAAGACGTTTTGTCTGTCTGGTCAGTTATTTGTTTTCGGTGAGCATTGTTTTGATTAAAAAAATTGCGTCTGAATATTTCAATGCTTTTTTGTGTTCAATTTGTGACTGCCTTAGAAGTGCTAAAAGGATAAAGATAGAGGCTAAACTCACTGACAGCCAATAAAAAAGGATTCATTTCCACCTCATCATAGAGCAGTCAGCTAACTTTGCCACATACCTTAGAGCAGAAGTGTCTGTTAGGACTGTTATAGAAGGCATTTTGTGTTTATTGATTTTGTTCTATTAGCATAAAAACTGTGCTGACACACGACACGACATGTGCAGTGTCCGGTGTTCATAGTGGGTTTTTTTTTTGTTTTGGTTTGTTTTTTTATTTAATAATGAAGCAGCGGTGCTGACTCTGGGTTTTGGGGGAAAGGACCTTTAGAGGCATGTTAAAGCTGCACAATGGGTCTGTGTGTTCATTTCAGTTCTGGAAGCATTTTTACGATGGTCTGAATCAAGTGAGGGAAGTCAACATTTTTCAGGGGAGATGACCTGGGTGCCTTCAGCACCTTCCAGCACCACCTGGTGCTGCTTAGTTTAGTTTAATTGCTACAAGAAGTACTCTTTACTGACACCACACCAGCAGAAAAAGCAGGCAGCCTCTTAGCAACGAAGGTCCGCTCTCTCCGCTTCGTAATATAACAAAATCAATAAACACATATAAATCGTTATATAGCCTTCCATAATGCCAAATCTAGGCTGACCTACTCAGCCTTTCTGGGAGGAAGCTTTTAGAGACATTTAACTACACAGATTTCTATCATCATCATTGTGAACAATTCTGACTCTGTAAGTCTCTCTAGAACAAAGCATTTCATACCAAACCACTGCATGAATTTGTTGACATTATGCAGAAAATTAAAAAAAACTTTGAAAAAAGTCCCTTTTCAAGTCAAACTGAGGTGTGTTGAAAAGATTTATTTTCCTGCATATTATTATTTGGCACTTAAAAAAAAAAAACAAAACTATTGGTACCTGATTTTTTTTTTTTTTTTTTTTCTTTTAGCCAGTGGCTCCTCAACCTGTTTTTTTTTTTTTTTCTTTTCAGGAGCCCTGCCAAAACTTTGCATATGACCTAACTAGGCTTGGCAGTTAAATGTAGTGAAAATAATTGGTCACTTATTCTTGTTAGTAAAAAAAAATGGGGGATGGTTGAACACTCTGTCATCCAGCTCTAGATTAAACAGAAATGAATAAAAACATTGAATCAAAAAAAAAAAAAACAGAAATTTGGAGGCTTTAAACATTGACCTATGTCCAGTGGTCAAGCACACAGCCATGCAATCTCCATAGACAAAGACTGTACACTCACCGGCCACTTTATTAGGTACAATTGCTTGTTAACACAAATAGCTAATCAGCCAATCACATGGCCACAACTCAATGCATTTAGGCATGTAGAGGTGGTCAAGACAACCTGCTGAAGTGCAGATCGAGCATCAGAATGGAGAAGAAAGGGGATTTAAGTGACTTTGAACGTGGCGTGGTTTTTGGTGCCAGACGGGCTGGTCTGAGTATTTCAGTAACTGCTGATCTACTGGGATTTTCACGCTCAACCATCTCTAGGGTTTACAGAGAACGGTCCGAAAAAGAGAAAATATCCAGTGAGCAGCAGTTGTGTGGATGAAAATGCCTTGTTGATGTGAGATGTCAGAGGAGAATGGGCAGACTGGCTCGAGATGATAGAAAGGCAACAGTAACTCAAATAACCAACCAAAATCTCTGAGGAACGTTTCCAACACCTTGATGAAAGTATGCCACGAAGAGTTAAGGCAGTTCTGAAGGCAAAAGGGGATCCAACGTTTTACTAGCAAGGTACCTAATAAAGTGGCTGGTGAGTGTATGTTGAACTGAAGAGCTCAGTGATTTGTACAGGACACATGACATGAAGGTGACACCCTCCCAACATGTCATTTCATCCTGTTTCTGCCCTGCTATAACTGTCCTGGTTAACTGGAAGGGCTGTTGTCTAAGAGCAATAGCAGCTTACCACAACACATTAGCCCACGTAAGCTTACAGAACGCTATCGTCTAGCACATAAAAATCATCTGGCCTTGGTTTACACAGCACTTGGAAGCAATTTATAAGCAAGATCACTGTGAAAACTATTTCCTGGGAGCTTTTTTAAAGTTCTGCGTTCCATGTTTCTTAAAATGTGTGTTAATGTATTTGATGAACAGCTATTTGATGTTGGACAAGTGACTGAGGAGGAAGAAAATTTGGTGGAGAAGGAATAATTGTCTTTTTTTTTTTTTTTTGTTTTTTTTTTTAGAGGCCCTTAGTTCCAGTCGCAGGAAATCTTAATACGAAGTCATTCTAAAGAATTGTGTTCGTTCAACTTTGGAAAGCCATTTCATGTTTCAGCATAACAGTGCCACAGTGCACAAAGTAGGGTCCATAAAGAAGTGGTCTACCAAGCTGACCCACACAGAGCTCCGACCTCAGCCCAATTCTTTGGGATGAACTGAAACGCACATTTCTAGCCAGGCCTTTATATCCGATATTAGTGCCCAACCTCACTAATGGTCTTGTGGCTGAATGTAAACCGAATCAAGATTCAAGAGTTTTATTGTCATGTGCACAGCAGAACAGGCAGTTGCACTGTACAATGAAATTCTTACTTTGCTGTTCCTCACCAAATATAAGAGAATAAAAGAAGAACTCTAAAAACAGTAGTAAAAAGTAAAAGTAAAAAATGTACAGTATGTGCAAAGTTGAAATAAAATTAAAGTTACACGTGCAAATATGTAGAGCAGCTGTTCATAAAGTGCATCAAGTAACAGATGTAAACGGATGTAAACAGTAAACAATATTGTTCTGTGCAAGTAATAGATGTAAACAGTATTGTTCTAACAGCAGCAGTACAGTGTAGGTAAGGTGCAGTTGTTGAGTGCAAGGTTAAATCAGTTCAGATTGGGAGGGGAGAAGAGGTAGTGAGGTGTTCACCAGCCTGATGGCAGTTTTGATCACACGCTGGAGAGCCTTCCTGTCCTGAGCAGTGCAGTTTCCATACCAGACCGTGATGGAGCTGGTAAGAACGCTCTCGATCATGCTCCTGTAGAAGGTGCTGAGAATTTTGCCTGGCAAGCCAAATTTTCTCCGCCTTCTCAGAAATTACAGTCGCTGCTGGGACATCCTGATGAGGTGAGATCCTCACTGATGTGGATGCCAAGGAATTTGAAGGTTTTCACCCTCTCCACCTCAGTCTCACCTATGTACAGGGGTATGTGTAGCTCCCGCTTTCTCCTTGGATCAACAATCATTTCCTTGGTTTTGTCTGCATTCAAGGAGAGATTGTTGTTATGACACCAGGCCACCAGCTCTGCCACCTCCTTCCTGTACGCTGTCTCGTCCCCACCAGTGAACAGTCCAACGACTGTAGTATCATCAGCGAACTTGATGATGCTGGTGTTGTTCTGGGAGGCCACGCAGTCATACGTGAAGAGTGTGTACAGAAGCGGGCTCAGCACACAGCCCTGGGGGACCCCTGTGCTCACTGTTCTTGTGCTGGATGTGCCGCTGCCGGCTCTGACTGACTGGGGTCTATCAGATAGAAAGTTCAGCACCCAGTTACAGAGGGCAGGTGTCAGTCCGAGGGTGAGCTTTTCTGAGAGTTTGTGTGGGATGACCGTGTTAAATGCTGAGCTGTAGTCAATGAAGAGCATCCTGACATAGGTGTCCTTGCCCTCCAGGTGTGTGAGGGCTGTGTGAAAGGCAGTGTTCACTGCGTCGTCTGTGGACCTGTTCCGTTGGTATGCAAACTGAAGAGGGTCTATAGTGTTTGGAACGGTCTCTTGGATGTGAATCATGACTATTTTCTCGAAGCACTTCATCACAATTGGGGTGAGTGCAACAGGGCAATAGTCATTTAGGCTGGTCACAATGCTTTTCTTTGGGAGGGGTACGATGGTGGTTAACTTGAAGCAGGATGGCACAAAAGCTTGCGCGAGGGACAGATTGAATATGTCCACAAACACATCAGCCAGTTCTGATGAGCAAACTCTGAGAGCACGCCCGGGGATGTTGTCTGGGCCGGCTGCTCTCTGTGGGTTTATTCTCCTCAAGGTCCTGCACACATCAACTGATGTCACAGTGAGTGATGTGTTTCGTGTGGCCATAGTGTCTCTCGGTTGGCCAGGGTTGAGGATGAGGTAGTGTGGTGTGGCTGTTTGTGACCGCCTTGCTCGTCTCTTGGTAGTGGGTGATGTGCTGTAGTCCTTGCCACGTGCGCCGGGAGTCCGTGGTGGTGTAGTAGCCCTCCAGCTTCAGCCTGTACGGTCTCTTGGCCTCTCTGATAGATCTACGCAGGTCATATCTGGACCTTTTGTAATCGTCAGTGTTGCAGCATGGTGGGCACGTAGCATGGACCGAGCTTGGCCGTTTAACCAGGTTTTCAAGTTGGGGTATTTTCTGCAGCGCCTTGTAGGGACAACACTTTCAATGCAACTGCTGATGTAGCCCATTAACCCAGAAGCATAGTCCTCTAGATCAACAGTGCAGTCCTCACTCAGATGCAGTTCTGAACACATCCCAGTCTGTACTGTCAAAGCAGTCCTGAAGCACTAAGTCAGTTTCTTCATTCCACACTTTGATGGTCTGACTCACTGGAAGTGCTTGCTTGAGGAGTTGTCTGTATGCTGGCTAGAGGAACACGCAGATGTGGTCGGACTGTCCGAAGTGTCTCTCCCTCATCAGATAGCTCACGTGCTGATGGTACTTGGGGAGGACAGTCCTCAGGTTGCAGTGATTGAAGTCGCTGGCCACAATGAACGCGCGTCCGGGAGCACGGTCTCTTGTTTACTGATGGTGTCATGCAGCAGCCCTAGCGCTGTGGTAGAATTCACGCGTGGCGGGATGTAAGTAGCCAGAATGTGCACAGAGCTGAACTCTCTAGGCAGGTAAAAGGCTCTGCACTTCACCATCAGCAGCTCTAAGTCAGCTGAACAATGTTTTTCAACAGTCTTTACGTCTGTACACCACCTGTTGTTCACGTAGATGCAGACACCACGGCCTTTGTTGTTCCCCGACGCTGCCATGCGGTGCCCGAGGTGGACGGAGTGCGTTTCCAGCTGGATCGCCGAGTCTGGCGTGCTGTCAGATATGGCGTGCTGTGCTTATCAGAGGATAAGAGCACAGCACTCTCTGATTTCACACTGAGTTGTTATTCTGGTTCTCAGCTCATCCAGCTTGTTTTCGAGGGGGTGAACATTAGCTAGCAGCGGTGCTGCTGGGCCTTGCTGGCTGGTGCTGGTGGAGTGCGAGCGTAAGAGAAAGTTGAAGTCTGAATGATGAACTTTACCAATCTCCAGGAGTGCCTCTCTACTGTAACTAACTGTACCGTAGATGTTCTGTACATTTAAAATAAACACTAAAGTTAAAATAAATAATAAATAGCGTCAGTTGCAGGAGGAACACGCAAAGACATCTGCCACGGTGGGCGCCATGTTGTATGATCACACAGCAATGTTCCAAAATCTCGACAAGGCTGTTGAATTATGAAAATAGGAACCAACTCTATATTAACGCCTATGGTTTTAGAATAAGAGCGAGGACATGGTTTATTGTCCACATACTTTCAGCCATATATTGTATAATACTTTGCATAATGAAAAGCAGCCTTTGATGTCTTATTGTTGTAATGAATTACCAATCTCTGTTGTTTGATGTGTGTTTTAGGATGCTTCCTGAGGTCAATCGAATTCCATTCTTTTCGTCAGTTCGGAGGAGAGACCATGCAGAGTTACACTTAGGAGACTCACAGATTCTTACAGACACAATGAGCCGATATGATCTGGACGATCTGGATGTGACCTGGCTTGAACTTGTTAATGCAGAGTTCAGAGAACTAGGTACAGATCCCCTTGTCTTACATTCCGTAGTGTTTTGTGCATACATTATGGAATATTGGAACTAGTATGATGTAATTTCAAGTGATAAGCAAATATATTTATCTTGTTTTGCACACTGTATTTTTGCAAGCAAAACATTTTTTTTTCTCCAAAGTGGATATAGCATGGTAAATATTGTGGTGCAGTTCTGTTTAGTTCAAAAAGACAGTAGGTAGTGTGTTCAGAAAATGTTTTTACATGTTGATTTTGCATTGTATGTTCTTCTGCGTTTACCCACTGAATTTATTTTGTTAAGGACTGTGATAGAGGCAGGCAGGACTGGTAACCACACAGGCTGTGTGTAGTGTGCGTTGACTTAGACTTAGACA
Organism: Pygocentrus nattereri; assembly: GCF_015220715.1. Classification (NCBI taxonomy): domain Eukaryota; kingdom Metazoa; phylum Chordata; class Actinopteri; order Characiformes; family Serrasalmidae; genus Pygocentrus; species Pygocentrus nattereri. Next base: position 29,768,044 of record NC_051226.1, on the reverse strand, counting down.
GACTTTATTGTCATTCAAATTTACACCGTACAGTGCGCATTAGAATGAAATTACGTTGCATTGGCTCAGAGTAGATCAGGGAGAAAAGAAAAAAAAAAAAGTAATACAATGTAGTGCAGAGTGTAGTGCATATGTAAACATATGTATATCAACAGATAAATACATTTTAAATTAGTATAAAAGTTGTGTATCAAGAGAGCAGTAAGATAACTGAGCTTAGGCTGAGAACATTTTCACACTTTGTTCTCCTTTCGCCAACTCAAGCTTAAAGAAAGTTGTGTTATAGACATAAACTACAAGTTGTTTGTGTTTCTTCTGAGAGCCCCCCTGCAACACTGGTATCAGAACTGGCAGAATATTGATCCCAGTAGTGGCATGTGGATCTGGTGGAGCACTGAAAAGGGGCTTGGTGCAACAGAGGGAGGCAAGGCTGGTGGAAGACACTGACACTCCCAGCCAGGGAGTCCAGTGGAAGAGTACACTTTCCCAAAGACACTGAAAAAAAGCACCAAACTGCCATGAAGTGACTGGGAGACAGCCCATTACCCTCAGCCCAGAGGAAGAGTATGCTTTCCCAAAGGCTTGCGGGCCCCTCCCCCTTCATGCAGGCTAGATGAAAAAAGTGCCAACCTGTACTGGTCAACAGAGCAGTTTGGCATTAAACTTGTGGCATTCTCACCTGATGCCAGTACCAGCCCTGAACGTGATGCAGCTAACACTGCAACTGCAGTGCATCTCCCTAAAATAAGGTGCTATGATGGTACGGGAAGTTGATCAGCTAACCTGTAGCAATTTGAGATGCTTGCCTCAGCAGCAGGATGGTTAGACCAAGCTAAGGCAGCAGTTTGCCATGGCGCTAGAAGGGCCAGCCCTGCAGGAGCTGTTAGAGGTCTAGGCTGATGTTACAATAACTTGACACAACCTCATAGACAGCCTGGGGAGGGAGTTTAGTGAACGAGGAACTCCATCTGAGGAAGTGCCAGCATTGAGAGAAGCTGGGTCAGCTTGCTGCAGTAATGATGGGGAATGGTGTAAGAATGCTTCTGGTCATGGTGTGGGGCCTGAGCTGAGTGCACAAGTTCTGGCCTGCATTTATACAGGCTGTGTGCATACTTGGTTTGGATTTCCTCGCAGTGGCTGTGGTCATGCTCAAACTCAGGAAGGAAATCCTGGGCTTGGAGATCTGACAAGTAAAGCTGGTTGCAGTAGCTAGAGGAAGAGCTGAGGCAGAGATTTTGGGGTCCCTTACAATTTGGCCTTGTTCCCACAGGGAAAGCTGCCAGCTCTGTAAGAGATGAAGAGGTAGCGCCAGAACTGGTAGATCCCCAGGGCACCATAGCTTTTTGTAGGTGAAGCTGCCCATTCTGAAGGAGCTGAACATGCAGCGGCAAGAGCTGGTGGATGGATTCCCGAGGGCCATGGACCATCAGCACTATCACCATCACCAGTATTGACATTGCAGTGGATCAAAGAGAAAGTGGTACTTTAACCAGCGGGTCGAGAGCTGGGAAGTTTCAGCCAGCAGAGAGATGTGCCGCCGGGAAGGCCGCTCTCTCAAGTGGGCCCTGCCCCACGGTGTAAAGGTTGCCAGTTGTAGTGTATTGGGTATGCACAAAAACCTGGAGCCATGTGGTGTTTCCCTGGGAGGGGCACCTTAGGGTGCCTACACACGAGGCAGTGCCAGACATGCATTCCCCCAATGTAATTCAGTTAGAACGTTGCATCAGCTCTGTCAGACTAGAAACGCACTTGTATACTGTGAAAGGGCGCTTCGTTGAGCGTCAAAAAAGTTCAAATCATTTCAGCTTTTTGCTGTAATGGATTCTGACATGGGGTAACGTCAACCCATAGAAATGTGCAGGCAGAAGACGGATGAAAATCCAAGATGGAGGACAGTAGCAGCACTGTTTTCCTGTTCAATATGGCTATCTGCGTGGTTCTGCACATGGCCATCACCAAAATTTTCTTTTGATGGCCTGTGTTTCTTTGTTTCTGGCCCGAATGTTTCCCACTGGATTTCGAATTATACAAACTCTGTCCCGCTCCAGCCATGTACATGCTTTCCAGATGGACAATCTGCATGCTTATGTGTCTGCTGGCCAGTCCTTGTGGTGTCTAGTGTGTAGGCACCCTTAGTCCTCTAGGCTACCCAATCCACACCGGCCAGCCACCCCCCCAGGCTCCAGGCTCCAGAGCACTGATAACGTCCCTGAGCAGCATTGGAATCCCATCAAGGCCCAGCACTCAGGAGAACTGTGAACTGTGACCCAGAGGCTAAGGCTATAAGGGATGCCAGATACCCCCTTGGGCCCAGAGCCCTTAAAGAGATGACAGTGGACTCCTGTACATTTCAGAGAATTTGTCTGGTGGTTTTAGTGCTGCTCTTGGTCGGGGAGGTTTTAATGTGGTGTCAGAACATGCCTAGGTTCTATTTAGCTATAAAAAATCATGTTCATGTGTTCACTCGTTTTGCCAGTACAAGTTTTAAAAAGCTGTGTTCAAGTTGCCTGTGCTTCTTCTGAGAACCCTTTCACTTTGGTCTAAACTCTTGCACCCACATGTACATCATAGCTGATTGAATTCACCGTTATGTAAATAGTAACGTTCACTCAGTGGCTTTTAACCTGAATTAGGTAGCTAACTGTTTTCATATTACATTTGTGTTTAAAGCTTGTTAAGCTGAAAATGTAAGAAAGTATGTATACTAGTATTAAGGCACCAATTTTAGCAGCCATTAAATTCATTATTTTGCCAGTGCATTAACATATCTTAATATGTGGCAGCACTGCCAGAATTGGACGAACTGACCATGGAGCAAGTTCTGGTGGAGTTGGAAAGCCAGTGTGAAGAGAACATGCAGGAAGCCATTGAGGCAGAGGAAGGCTTGGGAATTGAGTATGATGAGGATGTAGTTTGTGATGTGTGCCATTCACCTGAAGGTGAGGATGGCAATGAGATGGTTTTCTGCGACAAGTGCAACATCTGTGTACACCAGGTATGGAAAATTAACTCCATCTAGCACCCATAACAAAGGATTACAAATATGAAACACTTCAGTTGAACAATATATAAATATTTTTTATTTAAACATAGTCAGTGCAAATTGGAAATCATAATGCATTTTCTTTCCATGCCATGATGTATTGAGCAACATTAATTAGCAAGGTTAAAAAAAGGTTTTCAAAATTAGGAACAGCGCTTTAACTGTTCTTGTTGTTGACTATGTAGTAAAACTTGTTTCATTTTCTTCTAAAAGGCATGCTATGGCATCTTAAAGGTGCCTCAGGGGAACTGGTTGTGTCGGACATGTGCACTTGGGGTGCAGCCGAAATGTCTGCTGTGTCCCAAGAGAGGAGGAGCTCTGAAGCCCACCCGCAGTGGAACGAAATGGGTCCACGTCAGCTGTGCCTTATGGATCCCTGAGGTAAAGTCGTTTTTGTCAAACTTTCGTGTTCCAGAACTGTCAGATATTGTGTGCTCGGATTTGCTTATAGATTGTGTGAGGGACAAATTCTTTATATTCCAAAGTAATTTAATATCAATGAAGTGCTTTTGTCCAACTACAGACCAACTACATATATATATATATATATATATATATATATATATATATATATATAGTTGGTCTGTAGTTGGACAAAACCCCCTGCCATCCATTACCCCATAATTCCCTCTTTTAATGTCATAAAGTCTTCATCAAGAGTTTGTATACATACTACCATAGTAAGCTGTTAAGTAATGAATTGTATTATGTAGTATGCCTGTCTGGAAGCATTTGCACATCATGTTTCTCCACTCGTTATTTATATATATAAGTTGTCACGCTATTAAGATAAAATAAATCTCAGGTCTGCAGAATTTTAAATGCAGTCAGAATGGGGGAAAGGGGTAAGTCAAAGTTTAAACACACATCATTTGAGGGAAAACACCTCAATAATAAAAGAGGAGGGAGAAAGTAGAGGCTATCCAAAAAAAACTGAAAAGATTACCATTGCTAAAATAGTAATGCAATAACGCATAAAATACTGCAAAGGGAAAACAAAACGATGTATGGGCACGCTACAGAAAAATGAAATTATAAAGCTGTATAGCTTGTGGTGGATGAACAAATTTAACCAAAGTGTGCTTGGAATAGGTTCATGCACTTCCTACAGTAATATGACATATGTGGAAATTAGTATTTGATCTTCAGTTGAACAGTATGTATAGATGAATTTTATGTAATAGAACAAAAACTTTGACCTTGCAATCTAAAAGCCATTAACCGAAATATTATTTTTGTCAGTTGAAATAGTAAGTACACCTCTGGCTTCAGTAACTGGTACCACCCCTTATGTCAGAAACAACTCAGTGAATGTGTTTTGTGTCTCCCACTTTCAGACATCCACTGGGAGAAATTTTTGCCAATTCCACCATGCAGAATTCTTTCAAATGTGCAATGTTTGAGGTTTTTTTTTTTTTTTTGCATATTCAGGCTGTTTAATTCCCCTCACAGCATTTCAGTGGGATTCAGATATGGGCTTTGACTAGGCCATTGCAAAACCCGCAATTTCTTCCTTTCGAGCTATTCCTTGGTAGATTTACTTGTAAATTTGGAATCATTATTCTGTTGGAAGGTCCACTTCTTCAGCTTCAATTTTTACAGATGATTCTCCTCTCTGGCATAGAAGAGATTTCAGAGTCGTTTCTATCTTGGTGGGACCTCGTCTTTTGGAACCAGCCCTGTGACCGGAAGGTTGGCAGTTTGATCCCCTCGGCTGACAGTCCATGACTGAAGTGCCCTTGAGCAAGGCACCTAACCCCCAATTGTTCCCCGGGTGCCATGGATAGGGCTACTCACTGCCCTGAACAGTGTGTGTGTTCACTAGTGTGCATGTATGTGGGTGTTTCACTGCACGGATGGGTTAAATGCAGAGGTCTAATTTCAGAGTGTGCAAACACAGTGACCGATGGTGCAGAATTCAGTTCAATTAAATTCAATGATTGTGAGTTGACTGGCCTTGAGGAAGCAAGCAACCCCAGAACATTTTCCACCACCATGCTTAGTTGTTGGTATTGCGCTCTTCTGTTTTTGGTTTTCATCAAACGTGGTACTGTGGCCAAAAAATTCAATCTTTGACCATGTCCATAGCACACTGTTTCAGAAGTCCAGGTCCTTGTCTGTATATTCAATAGCAAATTTTAGTCTTGCCCCAATGTTCTTTTTTAGACAGCAGAGGCTTCCTCCTGATGCACCGTCCATATAGCTAAAGTTGTGCAGTCTTGTTCCAGTGGTGGATGCATGCACACCACTGTGGCAAGAGCTACTTGCAGACCATGTAATGAAATTTTTATGTTCTTAAAGACTTGTTTTAGGATCTTACAGTCTGCTCTTTGGTTAAATTTGCTGGGACAGGCTGGCCTGGACATTGGCAGTGGTTTCCAATCTTCTCCATTTATGATGCTCCAGACAGTGGAATGATTGATTTCCAGTGTTTTGCATATATTCTTAAACCCCTTCCCAGACTCATAGGCATCTGCAACTTTCTTTCTACAGGCCTCAGAGAGCTCATTTCATTTAGGCGTGAGACCAAAAAAAAAAATAGACCAGATATCTGAGGTTTAAATAAAACAAATTCCTCCCAGATATTCTCTAACCATGTTCTGATTATTAGCACCTGATCAGGTGCACCTAATTCAGTTTAACACACATGAATTAGTGATATATGCATGGGTGTGCTTACATTTTACACTTAAGAAAATTACATTGCTGTTCATTTCAGTCATTTAAGGTATTACAAAAATGTTCATTCTAGGTGTCGCCTTTGAAATTATATCACCCTTATGTCAGTACTGTGTAAAATAATGTCTGATATTTGTATCTACAAATATGTTTAAGGTTTTCATGAGGTGTACTTATTATAATGAGCATTTACCTGGGAATCACACTTGGTAAACATGTCGTCCAATTATCACTTGATTTAGAATGATTTCATCTTGTTTATTATTCACTTTTAGTAGTAATGCCCCAGATGTAGAGAGAAGTTCCTTTACTATAGAATGAGTCTACTATATCTAATTTGCTTTTGAATGTTGTTGCCTTGGGATGAAGAGTTAATTGAGTGTTGAGTACAATGCTGTTTTTTATATGTATTGTGTTTTCATTACTTTGATGCAGGTAAGTATTGGCTGCCCTGAGAAGATGGAGCCTATCACCAAGGTGTCACACATTCCTGCCAGTCGCTGGGCCCTGTCCTGTAGCCTGTGCCAAGAACATACAGGCACATGCATACAGGTATGTATATATATATATATATATATATATATATATATATAATATATATATATATATAATATAACTTCAGTGTCACTGAAGTACTAATAATGATACACTGCAGAGAAGTAGATGGACTAGAATTAGTCATTTTAGAACTACAAAGTGCTCCTATGTGGAGCTGATGAAATGGACAAGGAACATAAATACGAGATGATGTTCCTAATAAAGTGCTTTGTGAGTTTGTATGTTTAAGTAGTTTTCTATAGGAGAAATGGTCATTGGTGTTTTTCCTCTATTACTTGTTGCTTTATTCAGTGCTCCATGCCTTCCTGCATTGTTGCCTTCCATGTGACCTGCGCCTTTGACCATGGCCTGGAGATGCGTACCATCCTCGCAGAAAATGATGAGGTGCACTTCAAGTCCTACTGCTTGGAGCATAGCAGTGTCTCGCACCCAAACAGCAGCAATGTAGAGAAGTTTGAATCAAGACACACAAATGTGGGACAGTCAAAGAGTGAACAAGTAGACCGGAATCAAACAGAAATAGAAAAGGCCAGCCAGCGCAAACAGAAGCTGCAGGAACTGGAAGATGAATTTTACCACCTGGTGGATCCCAAGGATGTTGCTGAGAACCTTGGCCTGCCAGATGCTCACGTGGATTTCCTCTACCAGTTCTGGAAGCTCCGTCGCAGGGCTAACTTTAACCGTCCACTTGTGACTCTGAAGAGAGATGAGGTGGACAACCTGGCTCAACAGGAGCAAGATGTGCTATATCGCCGTCTAAAGCTCTTTACTCACCTGAGACAGGATCTGGAGAGGGTGAGTCTGGTTGGGTTGACAGGCTCTAAAACCTCTTTGTATCTGTAGCTCTGTTAACTCCTTTACTATAATACACAAAGCTCAATTCTAAAAAAGTTGTGACAATATATGAAATGTTAATAAAAGAAGAGAACAGTGATTAGTAAGGTATGTTTGACAAGTACTAAATAGAAAAGATACAAAAATTTATTTGATATTTTACCTTTTTTTTAACACTTCTTCCATATTTGACACCTGCAACATGTTGCAAAAAAGTTGGGACATAAGCATGTGCCACTGTGTCATATCACCTTTCCTTCTAACAACACTAAGTAATTATTTGGGGACTGAAGACACCAGTTGATTCAGGTTTGAAAGCAGAATTTTTTACTTTTAGAAGTCAGTTGTGCACCCATATGTGGATTTCATTGTCCTGTTTTGTGTTTCATAAAGCACCACACATTAACAAGGGCAGACAGGTTTGACCTGCAGGCAGGCCCATCTAATACACGCACACTCTGGTTAGACTGCAGTGCTGTTGTAATGTGTAGAATGTAGCTTAGCGTTGTCTTGTTGAACTAAGCAAATCTTTAAACCTCAGGTAATTTCGCTGTGAGTTCATTCCAAAATAAAATCTATCTATTTTGACCATTTTTAAAATGAGGCACAATGCACAAATGTAGCCATATAATTCTAATTTGTTTTAGGGCTACATTGTCTAACTAATCACCTTATCTCAAAATCGATGAAAAATCTGTCAGTCTAAACTTGTTAGCGTACAGTAAATTGCTAAAAATGTAAAAGTCTTAAAAATATAAAAAGTGCTGATAAAGCTGATATAAGGCACAAGCTTAATTGAAAAATCCGTCACAGAAATGCCAGTTTTTAATGTACTGCCGTTCAGTTATGTTTTTTGGCCTTTGTCTTTTTTGACTTTGGCCTTTATAATTTGCATTTAGAAAAAATAGTGTTTAACTAAATGTTGAGCCACGACATACGCTTGTCATGCCTACAGAACCATGTCCAAGTTAATTTATCAATATTTATTAAATGACATTTTAAAAGCTAGCAAATATTAGTGCAGAGATTGAAATGGCTCCTTTTGAACCATTTTAAATATAAATAAATAAATAAAAAGAAATCTGCAGTGCAGTCGTTTGGACTCGAGGCAAAGCATTTTAGCTTCAGTTTAAAGTTATTTATGTCTGTGTTGCGTTAAGTACATCCTTTTTTATGGGGGTTCCTTTGTATTCAGTACAAAGGATGCAATTTTGAAAAAAAACTGCTGCAAGTTCAGTTACTGTCCAGGTCCAGTGAGACAAATTTGGTTGATTCTGAGATTCTGTGCACTTCACAGTTCATCCTGCTCCTGACTCCAGTCATGTCAAGCGTAAAGAAAAGTGAGGAAGTTCCCAAGCCATTACACTACCTTGACTATCAGTCCAAATATGATTTGGAGCATGTAGAGTCTTGGTGTACCTTTTCACAAACTGCACCCTGGCCCTTCTTTTGTTAAGGCTTGACAGACATTCGGTGGTGAAGCCTGCATGATGGGATATTTTTCTGTTTACATAGTATTTGATTATCTGTGCCTGCATCATGATAAGTACCGTTGGTCTTTTCAGTAATTTTACTTAAGTTGTGTAAATTTGCTATTACTAAATTCACCAGTGCATTCCTGCCTCTCAACAATGTGCCAAATAGTTGATTTTGCCACTAATTTTGTTAGTTTGATCTAATATGTTTGTCTGTTTAATGGATTCCAATTTCACAGGCGTAAAATCTCTGTCTGGACTTAATGTTTTGTTATGTTTCTGCAAGTTTCAGCTTCAGGCACTCTGCCCATAGAAGTTCACTGAATTTCTGTTGTAAACTGCATGCTAAAATCAGTTTACAGAATGTCACTTCACTACTGGCTCTGGCTATCAAAGCTTCTATGTTAGCAGCGAGCAGTTGCATCCTAGACACCACTAAGCCTTTTGGAGTGAAATACAGGCCTAGTCACTGGACAATGAAACAGTCCTGCTATCCTGTTTTAAGTTATTCTTGACCTTTGTGTGAAACAGTAGGTATCAAGTAACTGAGGTGCAATCGTGTGTTTGCTAGCTGGTGTTTTATCTTATGTGGCTTTGTTGGCACTGTACACACATTGTACACACATGCAAAACATTGGGTGATTGTTCATTTTGAATGTCGGTGTGAAATGCCAATATGGATGTAGATACACAGTCTGCCCTTTCTGCTGTAGTACAGAAGTTGTAGGAGCGAAGAGTTACACATTTAAAAGGTTTGCAAAAATATCAATGTTTTTCTGAAACTGAAAGAAAAAAAAAATCGGGCTTCAAGTGGCACAGTTGTTAATCTCAAGTTCGATCTTCATTGATGCCATGGCCATCTGTGGTAAGGAGTCCAAGAGAGCACTTGGCTTTGATCCCTCTCATCCATCATTCAGCTTGATTCTAGACAATATGGGTGTCAGTTAGCCAATGTAAAGAACTGTCTTTTAGTTTTCTCCCCCCAAGTGTGTTGAGCTGTGCAGTGAACTTGTGCTAGCCGCAGTTTAAAAAGATGTGGTGGTGAGGGGTTCTCTTAATCGGTCATCCACCTTTTAAGGAGTGTATCTTATGTTTTCTGGCATGTTGCAGTCAACTATGTAAGCACCACGGATTACAGAGGCTCGTAAGGCTTCACAAGAACAATTGCATTAAATAAAATGTACATATTAATATATACAAGATAATAAGAATTATGTCAGAGAGGGGCAAGTCAAATGACTGTTGTTGGAGTGATGTTGAGTGGAACCTGAATCTAACTGTGTTCTGTCTATGAGCTGTCCTTTGATATTTCCTGATCCTGATTTAACAGCATAATGGCTGATTATAGAATGATAAAAGACTCAAACTCAACTTTAATTTTTTCTGTTACTATTAAAAGGCAGAAAAGATATGTAAAGTTGACTGTATTTAATGTTGTTGTTGTTGTTGTTGTTGTTGTTGTTGCTGTTATTATTATTATTATTATTATTATTATTATTATTATTAAAGATGGAAAAAGAAAATGTGTGCCAACAAACATCTGTATGTGACATACATTAGACAGGCAACATTAGCTAATCTTGGCAGCACATAACCTTTCCCCCACGCCAGTCTTTCTCTGTTTTCTTTCCACCCTCTTTTCATGGCTTCCCTAGATAACTACAAACCCCATTTCTGGAAAAGATGTGACATTCTGCAAAGTGCAATAAAACCAAGAACCTGTGATTTGTAAATTCTCTTGAACTTTTAATTTTACTGACAAACATATGAAGAAATGAGTTTTGATGTTTTGGCTGACCAGCTTGATTGTATTTTGTGAATATAAACAAACTTTGAATTTGATGCTTGCAATACACTCAGACAAACTGGGACAGGGTGATAAAAGAGTGAAAAAGTATAGAATCTTCAAGTTGCACAGTTGACAGACAGGTGAGTTGCTAACATCTGAGAATATCATGATTTGGTACAAAAGATGGATTGTGACTCACCACTTTGTGCCAAACTTTGTAAGAGAATTGCCAAACAGTTCAAAAAGAACATTTTTCTTTCATCACCTACCATACACAAAAAGATATGGAAACCTGTTGAGTTCTATGGGCCCCATAGATGAGGAACTCATCAGGTGGTCCAAAAGACGCTGAAAATGTGTGCTATGGTCAGTTGATTACACATTTCAGCTTTGTTTGGTAAAAACGGACGTCGAGTTCTCTGTGCCAAAGCACAAAAGCCGACATCTGTCTTGTTATGGAGGTGCATCAGTAACCACAGTATGGGTGACCTGAATATGTGTGAAGGCACCATTGATGTGAAGGCGGTTATTGGAATTTTAGCTCATGATTACTTCACGTAAGACAATGTCGGGCTTCATTCTGCACGTGCTACACCATTGTGGCTTCGTAGACACAATGCATGTGTATGACTGGCCTGCCTGCCGTCCAGATTGGTCTCTTATTGAAAATATATGGTGCATCAGGAAGAGGAGAATCAGACAATGACGACCACAGACTGTTGAGCAGATGAAGTAAAAGTGAAGTAACTACAAAGGTGAAAGGTAACAGCGGTAAACGTGCCTCTGTCCCAGCTTTTCTAAGTGTGTTGCAGGCATCAAATTCTAATTTGTATATATTTACTAATTGGAATCACATTGGAAATCTTTTCTTGGTAGTATTGTCAGATAAATAAAGGTTTAAGAGAATTAACAAATCACAGACTCTTGTTTTTATTGCATTTTACTAAATGTCCAAGCTTTCCCAGAGATGGGATATGAATTTATCAGAACAGTTTTCTGGGTTGTTTGCAACATGGTCTCTCTGCTTCTTACATGCTGTCCATGCAGTACTGGGTGAGTTCACAGACAGAGTAGAGTCAGTAAATTAGGCTATGCATAGGCCTTGGCTGCCTTGAAAACACACAGAGTGAGTTGAGGTAATGCATCACAAAATATTCGACAACTATTCTTTCATTTCTTAAACTTAATCTTTCAGAAAAAAAAGGTTCTGCTACCACTTAATGACCCAGGACCTGCTTTCATCACAATGTCTCTCTGTTTGTATACTGGCACATAATCTTGGATCTGCAGATGCCTTCTGCAAATACCCTCCGTTAGATACAGAAAACATAGAGCGGCGTCAGTAATTATGCTTTTAAACCAATGAATTAAATTCCACTTTTTATTGAACAATCAACCTGAGTGCACACCTTCTAGACACATTTGATAACATATCTCTTTACCTGGTGTTTAATTAAAACAGTTCTTCTTGGTATTTGTCTTATCTGATTTTAAATGAATAATCATAATCTCTTCTATTACTGTTAATTACTGTTTATTATTATTATTATCATAATCATTATTATTGTTATTATTATTATTAATTAATTAAAGTTAATTAATTAACATTAATTGACTTACAGTGTGTGATTGAGTGGATCGCTTTCTTGTGATTGCTACACACACTTTTACAATATCATCTCAAAGAAATAATTTGATTTTGATTATAGGAAGTGTGAAATTTCTCAGTGGCATGTTAGGTCAGAAAATAAGCATAGTGTATGTAAAATTCTGACCTTAATGCTTATATCCATAGATACCAAGACACTTAACACTCATTTGCCTAACATCTGCTCTCCTAGTGTTGCATGGCAGAACAGAAGGAGCTCCCTGATTTTTATTTATTTATTTATTTACGTCTCTGCATCTAGTTTCATATAATCTTTCTCTCACCGCTATACCAAAGAAATTAGTAAGTAAATAAATGACCTGAAATTCAGCCTAAAGACATAGCTTTAATATTATTTGCCTCACTGACCTTTCCTTAGTAATTGCTTTAAAGCAAAAATACTCCATCTTGGAATTTTACTGGGTACTTTTGTTACGAGTCTGCAACCTTTTTGTTTTTACCTTTTAGCATTTTAACTTTTCATAGTCGTCTGGGAAAAAGACTGGAAAGTGCCAGAATCCTGATTTTATCCAAAATTCATGATTTTTGAGTGGCGGCCTTTGTGTTGGAGTTTACATTATTTTTGTTCTATTTACCTAAACGTGTCAGTTGGCATGAAACAGTAATGAGCTTTGAATGTTGTGTGTCTTCTGTTGAATAACAGCCTGAAAATCTTTCATTTTCTGTTTATTGGCAATGGATGTTTTTAAGGACAAGCAGCCTTCCTTAATGCTTTCTTTGTTGCTATTAGAACCACTTAAGGAGGGTGTTTTGATTAGCACATCAAAATTGTCCATGAACCCATCTTCTCTTTAGTACATCAGCTTATATGAATAGGTTAGGGTCTGAATAAGTGCTATGCATGGGCAATCTGTTACATGGGCAGACTGATTTAAAAAAAAAAAAAAAATCTAATTGTCATATCAAATTAGGGTTTTGATAAGCAAATTTAATCTTCTTTCTAACATTATGCATTCTCTGAACATCATCCTCCGACAAAAGGCAGTGTAGAACCTGTATCTTATTTTGGGCAGAGGTTCTAACCAGTGTAGTCCAAAGAAGGAAGCATAGAAACACTATTGCTTTTATTTTTGTGAAGCAGTAGATATAACATTTAACATTGTTTGCTCTTCGTCTAGCTTGCATTTTATGTGCTAAATGAGCTCTTTCGGAACACATCTGATGATTCTTAGTACATTTCTACAACCGCAATTGCAATGAAGTTGGGATGTTGTGTAAAACAAATAAAAGCAGAATACGATGATTTGCAAATCCTTTTCAACCTATATTCAACTGAATACACTACAAAGACAAGATATTTAATGTTCAAACGGATAAACTGTATTGTTTTTTGCAAATATTCACTCATTTTGAATTTGATGCCTGCAACACGTTCCAAAGAAGTTGGGACAGGGGCATGTTTACCACTGTGTTACATCACCTTTCCTTTTAACAACACTCAATATGCGTTTGGGGACTGAGGACACTAATTGTTGAAGCTTTGTAGGTGGAATTCTTTCCCATTCTTGCTTGATGTACAACTTCAGTTGCTCAACAGTCTGGGGTCTCTGTTGTCGTATTTTGTGCTTAACAATGTGCCACACATTTTCAATGGGAGACAGGCAGGCCAGTCTAGTACCTGCACTCTTTTACTACAAAACCATGCTGTTGTAACACGTGCAGAATGTGGCTTGGCATTGTCTTGCTGAAATAAGCAGGATGTCCTCGAAAAAGACATTGCTTGGATGGCAGCATATGTTGCTCCAATACCTGCATGTACCATTTAGCATCAATGGTGCCTTCACAGATGTGCAAGTTAACGATGCCATGGGCACTAACACACCCCCATACCAACAGAGATGCTGGCTTTTGAACTTTGCGCTGATAACAATCCAGACAGTACTTTTCCTCTTTGGCCCGGAGGACACGACGTCCATGATTTTCAAAATGTGGACTTGTCAGACCACAGGACACTTTTCCACTTTGCGCCAGTCCATCTCAGATGAGCTCAGGCCCAGAGAAGCCAGCAGCATTTCTGGGTGTTGATATATGGTTTTTGCTTTGCATGGCAGAATTTTAACTTGCACTTGGGAGCGACGAACTGTGTTCACTGACAGTGGTTTTCTGAAGTGTTCCTGAGCCCATGTGGTAATATCCGTTACAGAATGATGTCGGTTTTTAATGCAGTGCCGCCTGAGGGATCAAAGGTCACAGGCATTCAGTGTTGATTTTCTGCCTTTCCGCTTACTTGCAGAGATTTCTCCAGATTCTCTATATCTTGTGATGATATTATGGACTGTAGATGATTAAATCCCTAAATTCCTTGTAGTTGCACTTTGAGAAACGTTGTTCTTAAACTGTTGGACTATTTGCTCACGCAGTTGTTCACAAAGTTGTGAACCTCGCCCCATCCTTACGACTGAGCCTTTCAGGGAGGCTCCCTTTATACCCAGTCATGACACTCACCTGTTTCCAATTAACCTGTTCACCTGTGGAATGTTCCAAATAGATGTTTTTTGAGCATTCTTCAACTTTCCCAGTCTTTTGTTGCCCCTGTCCCAACTTCTTTGGAACGTGTTGCAGGCATCAAATTAAAAATGAGTGAATATTTGCAAAAAAACAAAGTTTATCCGTTTGAACATTAAATATCTCGTCTTTGTAGTGTATTCAATTGAATATAGGTTGAAAAGGATTTGCAAATCATCATATTCTGTTTTTATGTTTTACACAACGTCCAACTTCATTGGAATTGGGGTTGTAGTAAATGCCCTTATGTTTGCAGTCACAAAAGGTGGAAACCACAATGACATATTGTAGCACAAACCTTTATTTAAAACCAAGTTCTGCAAACAACTGATAGGCAAACAGTAATAACATTCAGAGTTAGACTTTAAGTTGAAGTATTTACTAAGAAATTTACTGAAAAACTGCAACATACAAGGTAGAGAATATATTACATACATGTCATTCAAGCTTCAGATATCAGTGTTTAAAGTACAGCTGCCAGGATCCAACAACTAAGTTTACTATGATGAGGAAAATACCACAGAATTTGTTCTGCTATGTTTAAAGTGATGAAATATTGTATAGCTATACATTGAATGAACATCCGGTGGGGGGGGGGGGGTAAAGTTTTCTTACTTTACTAGTAGAGTCATCACAAGAAATTTTAATATTACTATTGTCATATAAATATTTTTGATTTACAATTTGTCTTTTCTTGTATTAAAATACAAG
Organism: Pygocentrus nattereri; assembly: GCF_015220715.1. NCBI lineage: Eukaryota > Metazoa > Chordata > Actinopteri > Characiformes > Serrasalmidae > Pygocentrus > Pygocentrus nattereri. Next base: position 29,752,781 of record NC_051226.1, on the reverse strand, counting down.
CCAAACTGACTGATTAGCTATTTTACTTGTAATGCTTTTTCCTTAGTAGCTAACACTAGTTGAGCCGCAAGTTTTTTTTGATAGCTCCATAATATCTCAGTGAATGGATTTACTGCTTTCTTTTACTTGCTGCATTTATTTGCCTCATCCCAGTGCACCCCATTACATGAAACTATGATTGTGAAGTCTAATGACTGTGGAGAATGATGAGAACTAAAAGTTAAATTCAAAGGATATTTGTGAGTTCCCTTGGAGCACACAATGTAGATGTCAAGAGACAGAGGTAGGCGCATGGGCAGTATACTTAGTGAAATGTCACCTTTCCCCTCTGAGAAGTAAAAGAATTGGTCTAGATGTGAAAATGATTTTTTTTGTATGTCCCCTACTGTACTAGTCTCTTACATAACAGGGATAATGTGTGTGTGTGTGTGTCTGTGTGTGTGGTGTGTCCACTTCAGGTCAGAAACCTGTGCTATATGGTCACACGGAGAGAAAAGATGAAGCACAACTTGTGTAGCCTACAAGAGAAGATCTTGAACCTGCAGATTCAGCTCCTGGAAGAGGACTTGACTGGAGGTATATATAGACAAAAGCACACATACAAATACACATTCACCATCTCTTTAGATCAGGGTGTTGCATATCTCTGGTACATTTCCAGTTTTGATTCTACCTAAAGTTTGGGCATCCCCTCATGATTTTTTTTTATTATTTTTAAAGTGAAATTAAGTACACATTCTACAAAAAATGCATTTCTGGTAAATGTAATGCACTGCTTATGGGTCCTGTGCACATTTCTTTTTTTTTTTAAATATGTTAATCTCAGCAAAAATGTACACTAAATCTTGCTGACAAATGCCATAATTAAGTTTGTTAACATGTAGGGGATGTTTTAACTAGTTTTCACTTAGGGAATCAACAAAACATGTAATTTGACCAGGGACATTCAAACGTGAAGACAAATGTATGTATAGGCAGGACATTCTTGTTCAGGTCTTTAAAATGATCATAGCAACTGCAGAATCAGTTTAATATAACTAATGCTGACCTATAACAAGGGCCCGGTTCTACAGGGGTGCAAAAGCAAAGTTTACATTTTTTTGAGCTTTGGGTAGAAAGCATTGTAGGCAGCCTGCTTATCTCCCTCAGCTAACCCCATAAGACTAGTGTCATAGTGTACAGAGAACGGTTTACTTTATGCTGCAGTTTTTTAGGACATACTTTATTAAATTCTTCAACTTAAAGCCTAACTCTGGGTATTATTGGAGCAATGTGTTAACTGTCTGCCTGCTGAGCCAGTTCTTAAGCAACAACTATCTTGAAAAAAACAAGATAATACACATGCATGTGTTAAGGTTTGTATCTTACCAAATGCTTAAATAAAAATTTTGTTTCCTTAAGAAGAAATGTCTTCTCAAATTCACCTGGCAGTCTTCTTTTCTTAGGAGATTTCTTCATAACAGATTTTAAAAAAAAACTTTTTATTGGTGAATAAGGGCATTGTGTTTGGCCGACTTCTGTTTTTCACCGTTTTTTATTCCTCTGCTCCCTGCGGTTGGTTCAGACTCTGACTGCACTTTTCAAACATACTTTCCTGTACATGCCTTATGCTTCCAACTAGAGAAATCTTGCCTGTAACCCCATTCAGATGTCTTGTGTGGCACACAAATTCAGTCCCTCTCTCATCAGTGCAAATACTGATTTAAATTGTCATTAACACAGAAGGCAAGCAAGATTCAGAATGGACAAGTTGCTATTGTAGATAGCTCAAAGTTTTTTGACACCTTTCTGTCTTTAGATTAGATTTTTTTTCTTAGACTTCCTAGAAATCCTATCTTTTCATTATTTTTCTGGTTGTCAAAATAGATAGATAGATACTTTATTGATTCTGAAGGAAATTTAGCAGCCAGTAGCAGACACACAACACTGTACAGTAACCGTAATAAGGGTGTAGACATATAACAAGAATAAATGTAACAGATCCTATCTACAGGCATATATACAAATAGAAAAAATACAACAATCTGTCATAATATCTACAACCTGAGATGAGAAATGCAGTGCAATAATGACTGTACAGGAATTTACAGGTAACGGCATATAATGACCACACTGAATGAATAAGTGTGTAGTGTCCAGATGTGCAAGAAGCACAGTGAGGTATGCAGAAAGTGCTCTATGTGCAGCATGCTGTCTATATGTACAGATGAATAGAAAAACACAAGATAAGCATGAGATTCAGATTCAGTCCTCCTTTCTCTGCACCCTTCTCTGCTGGCCCCCCTGGGAAGAGTTGAAGAGCCTGATGGCTCTGGGGACAAAGGATCTCCTGAATCTGTCGGTTGAGCAGCTCTGTGACAGCAACCTGCCACTAAACATGCTCCTCCTGTCCATGATGATGGTGTGCAGTGGGTGGCCATCATCCTCCATGATGGAGAGCAGTTTGTGTACTGTTCTTGTCTCAGCCACCTTGACCACAGAGTCCATTTCCGCACCGACCACTGACCCTGCTTGCCTGACCAGCTTGACCAGTCGCATCTCGTCTCTCCTTTTTATGCTTCCTCCCCAGCACACCACAGCATAAAAAGACAGCTGGCAACCATGGTTTAATAGAACATCTGCAGGAGCTTCCTACAGATGTTAAAGGACCTCAGCCTCCTCAGGAAGTAGAGCCTGCTTTGACCCTTCCTGTACAGGATGTCTGTGTTGGCTGACCAGTCCAACCTGTCATCCAGTTGCAGACCGAGATACCTGTAGGTCATTACCCTCTCCACTTCAACCCCCTCAATAGAGATTGGCTGTGTGGGTGGCCTAACCCTGCAAAAGTCCACTACCATCTTCTTGGTCTTGGCAGTGTTCAGAAGCAGGTTGCTCCCATGGCACCACTCCACAAAGTCCTTCACCAGGGTCTTGTACTCCTCCTCCTGTCCTCCCCCCTTACACAAGCCACAATGGCACTGTCATCCAAAAACTTCTGCATGTGGCATGTCTCAGAGTTGTACTGAAAGTCTGAGGTGTACAGAAAGGGGGAAAGTACAGTCCCTTGTGGTGCTCCTGTGCTGCTGACCACAGTCTCTAGTCTCTGATGTACAGTCCTTCAGCCTGACATACTGAGTGTAATGTCTGTGATGTTTAAAACACTGAAATAGAATGACATTGAACGCACCACGAGAGGACGCAAGAGAGAGGTGCGCATGCGTTGGAAATGGGGTAATGACAACGCTAGAAACGTGAGGACAACGCTGTGTGTCTGAGTACTGTAAAAGCTTATTATAACAAGTAAATTACCACCAACTCCTAATTTGGTGTCTTTTGTCATTTAATGAGAGTACAAATCCACACTGACGTCTACCAGTGAGGTAGTCAGTAATCCAGGAGACCAGGTGTGGATCCACTTGTATGTTAACCAGCTTGTCTCTCAGTTGGAGGAGCTGAATGGTATTAAAGGCACTGGAAAAATCAAAGAACGTGACTCTTACAGCACAACACCCTTGTCCAGATAAGAATGGGCACGATGGAGGAGGTATAGCATGGCATCCTCCACTCCCACTTTCTCCCTGTAGGCGAACTGCAAGGGGTCTGTTGAATGTCGAATCTGGGGTCTAAGAAGGTGTAGAAGAAGGTGCTCCAGTGTCTTCATGACATGGGATGTTAGAGCAACAGGCCTGAAGTCATTGAGTTCGCTGGGTCGCCCCCTCTTGGGTATTGGAATGATGCATGAATGATTGATGAATGAATGAATGATGAATGATTTGAATGAAAGCATGTTTTGGTCTTGTACAAAATGACAAGACATTAACATGGATAAACATAACATTTTATAGTAAACATGCTATGTTGTTATAAAATATGTTATTTCTTGTTTAATGTGTTCATGCCACTTGACATTTCTGACTTATGAAAATATTTAATAAGCTAAAGAAGTCATGACAGGACCAGCATTCTTTGCACGTCATATGCTCAATGTAACTGTTATCTGCCTAATACTATTGTTTACTTTTTCTAACCATTTTATAAGAAATGCATATAATTTTTCCAACATACATACGCAGGTTAAAAGTAGTTCAGAAATGGAGTAAACAAACTATACACCTCAAAGAGCAGACTTTGCACCAAAAAAACCTGAGTAAAACAGTGAAAACACACTGTAGCAGCAATGTTCCAGATTTGCAGAGTGCAAGTAGAGCATCAAAAGAGTTGTGTGAGTGTGAATTTTAAAACCTGATTGCTTGAGGAATAAAGCTGTTGCAGAGTCTGGCAGAGGTGGCACGGATGCTCCGGTACCTTCTGCCAAACGGCAGCAGTGGAAAAAAGTCCGTGTGAGAGATGGATGGGGTCATCGACAATGCTAGTGGCTTTCCGGATACAACGTGTGGTGTAGATGCTAATGATGGAGGGGATGATCCCTGATGATCTTCTCAGCTGTCCTCACTATACACTGTAGCGTCTTGCGGTCTGAGGCAGTGCAATTCCCAAACCAAGCGATGATGCAGCTGCTCAGGATGCTCTCTGCAGTCCCCCTGTAGAACATGGTGAGGATGGGAGGGGGGAGCCTTCTTCAGTCTCCACAGAAAGTAGAGGCGCTGCTGGGCTCTCTAGGCTATGGAGTTGGTTTTGAGGGACCAGGTGAGGTTATCTGTGATGTGGACACCAAGGAACTTGGTGCTCGTGACGATGTCCACACCAGAGCCAATGATGTTCAGTGGGGGGTGGTCACCTCGCATTCTTCAGAGGTCAACAACCATCTCCTTAGTTTTGTCTACATTCAGAGACAGGATGTTGGCCTCACACCAGTCCGTTAGCCGCTGCACCTCCTCTCTGCATGCTGACGTTCTTGCTGATCAGACCCACCACAGTCGTGTCATCAGCAAACTTGATGATGTGATTTGAACTGTAGTACAGTTGTGAGTCAGTAGAGTGAACAGCAGTGGACTGAGCACACAGCCCTGAGGGGCTCCGGTGCTCAGTGTGGTGGTGCTGGAGATTTATTTCCTATACTGACTGACTGAGGTCTCTCAGATAGGAAACTCAGGATCCAGTTACAGAGGGAAGTGTTCAGGCTCAGTTTTCCAATAAGCTGCTGAGGATTGATGTTGAACGCTGAACTAAAGTCTATGAACAGCATTCTTTTTGGATTTTCTTTGAGTAGGCACGCTTAGCCTCTTTGTTGGCCCAAGAGAGCTTGGCTCTTGCCACCCTGAGGCTTGCTTTTCCCTTGACTTGAAAGCCTTGTCGCGGGTTCTCAGCAGCATGCGCACCTCTGCAGTCATCCATGGTTTCTGGTTGGGGTGAGTTGTGACGAGTTTGGAGACAGTAACATCAACAATGCACTTGCTGATGTAGCCAGTCACTGATTCTGAGTACTCCTCCAGGTTGATGGAGTCACCAGTAGTTGCTGCTGCTCTGAACATCTACCAGTCAGTGTGCTCAAAACAGTCCTGAAGAGCAGAGATAGCTCCTCACTTGCTTTTGGTCTGGTTTGGCACGTCTGATGAGTGGTCTGTATGCTGGAATGAGCATCACAGAGATGTGGTCAGAGTAGCCATAGTGAGGGCGGGGCTCGGCCCTGTATGCGCTGGGGATGTTTGTGTAAACAAGATCCAGCACGTTAGCCCCCGGGTTGCAAAGTCCACATACTGATGAAATTTGGGGAGTACTGACTTCAGATTGGCATGGTTGAAATCACCGGCAACAGTAAACAGTCTGTCTGGGTTTGTGTTCTGGAGGACGCTGATAGCGCTGAACAACTTGTTCAGTGTGGCGTTAGCATTAGCACTGGGAGCAATATACACTGCTATTATATACTGCGAACTTAGCTCTCTAGGCAAATAAAATGGCCTGGCTCTGACAAACTCCACCAGCAGTGAGCAGTGACTGGAGACTAGTGCTGCATTTTTACAGCATTCAGTGTTGATGTAAACACATAGTCCTCCACCTTGAGTCTTACCGCACAGCTCAGCGTCTCTGTCCGTACGGAAGCACAACAGGCTGTCGAGCTGAACAGCTGAGTCCGGAGTGGAGCTCGTCATCCATGTCTCTGTAAAAACGAAAACACAGCAGTCTCTAAGCTCACACTGGGTAGCCCGCTGAATCCGGAGGTAGTTCAGTTTGTTCTCCAAGCAACACATGTTGGAGAGAAGGAGCAATGGAATGGCTGGTCATGTGGGGTTAGCCAATAGACTAGCGCACACGCCGGCTTGCTTGCCTCACATCTGCCTCCTCGTGCATCGCTTTTGGCCAGGAGGCTTACGCAGTGCCATGACCGTAGCAGGCCTAGCTCGCACAGCTCTTCCCGCAGTTCACTTGGAAGCAGAGATTGTGGCTGATTTCTCAGCTGTAGCAGGCTCTGGCGATGGTAGATGATGGTGCTGGTTGAAACAGTCATAATATCTAGTTTTGGTCGGGTTACACGACATACAGTAAACGAAAATAGAAAAAAAGCACCGTTTTGCTATTCCCGAAGTGGCCGCTGCAGCTACTCGCCGCGCCGCCGGAAGTGGAAAAATGATTAACCTAAAATACTGTTTTTTAAATGATAATAAAAGTCAGTTTGTATAACCATTCTAATACTACTTAGTCATAATTGTTTTTCCACACCAAATCATGGAACACATTGGTGTTCCATAGGAAAAAATTAAGCCAAAACTAAATTGTCACCATGCAGTTTTTGAAAGTTGTTGCAATGTTCCAAAAAATGTTCCAATTAGCTGTTAGTGCTAAATTATTAGTGATAATAAGTTTCTTAAAGATTGGGTTTAACTGTTAACAGAATTAATTTACTGTTATGTAATTTTTTTTTATTTAACCGTTCCATTTTTCAAAATAGTTTTTGTTAAATTAAGGTTTTATGTAGCATTCCTATATTTCTATGAGATTTATGAATTATTCATTTCTGCACACAATGTTTGAAGCTACACTCTTGGCTAACAAAATGGCTTTACAAATAAGAATCCATTTTACAGGTTAATCATTTCAACTTTTGTTTTCTCAAAAGTGACTAGCCTACTTCAAACTTCTGAATAATGTATCCTAATTAATGTATGCAAAAGTTACAGATGTAAAGTGAACTTGAGGTCAGAGTCATTTTTCTGTCCACTATGCGGTAGCTAGCTCTACTGTTGTACTGTGTATTACTCTATATGTAATTTTTATGAAAAATTTTCCTAAAGCAAGGTGATTTCAGTTTGAAGTCAGTTAAATGTGTGGAATGTGATAGAACTCTAATCGAATTGTTAAAGGTTAACTGCTACAAATATTTGTAAAAATACAAATGAAAACAGTAGAAAAATACTATTTTGTGTTTACATATTCAGCGTGAAAAAGAGAATATAAATGTAAAACAAAATGCAAAAAGGGACTTTAAAAATCTAAAAAAAAGATAAGCTAAAAAGTGTTTGGGATAATAGAGAATGTCTGGCAATAAGACAGTTTTAGAACTTTGGAGTAATAGAAAATGTGATGTCAATTTAATTCAGTGTTAATTTTCTTATTTAAAAAGTCACAAAGTTCTTTCAGTTTGATGAAAGGTTTAAAGGTTCAGCTCATCTACCTCCCAAATCACTGCCACTGTGAATGAATGGAAATTAGCCAAACTGCACTAGGAGCATGTTATAAAATATCTCCCATAACAATGAGTACTGATGCCATCAAAGCAAATAGACTGCAAATAGGGTGTATGGAGTTTATGCATACACCTACAGACAGAAGGACTTGCTCTCATGGCAGTACAGTGCTGCACATTGATCTGTAGCCAAAATGTAGATAACCGGCATGGATGACAGCAGAGGGGGTTGTCTTGGGTGCTTTTGCAGTTAGCCAAAGAGCCAATGTAGCCATTAGCAAGCTGGCTAACTCATCTTCCATAAACAGTAGAACCACAGAAGTGAGCGTGTTATCAGATCATGATACATGACACAAATGGTGTCATGTTATGCAGTATCCCTTTCATGTGTTTATTTATAGCCAGTGGAAACAAAATGTTGACAGGTTTGTGCTTAGATGCTAGCCACGTCTCAAAGCCAAGAATACAGCCGAAGAAGGCTGAATTTCTCCGTGGTTAACACACCATTAGAATTGTATTATAATAAGTGTCTTCTTATGTAATGTTTGATGGCAATGGAGTACATTGTGAAATATGTGCAAGGAGAACACTTAGCAAGAGCTTTGAAACTTTTCTTTTGTGCAAAATATCTCCAGATAGATTACATCAAAATTATTTGGACATATTTTGACTAAAATAAACCCATTGATCCATCCATCCTTAACCGCTTATCCGGGTCCGGGTCATGGGGGCAGCAGCCTAAGTAAAGAGGCCCAGGCCTCCCTCTCCCCCGCCACCTCCTCCAGCTCTTCTGGAGGGATACCAAGGCGTTCCCAAGACAGTCGAGATATATAGTGCCTCCAACGTGTCCTCGGTCTTCCCCGGGGTCTCCTCCCTATCGGACATGTCTGGAACACCTCCCTAGGGAGGCATCCAGTGGCCATCTTTGCCAGATGCCCGAACCACCTCAACTGGCTTCTCTCAACGTGGAGGAGCAGCGGCTCTACTCCGAGCCTCTCCCGAATCGCTGATCTTCTCACCTTATCTCTAAGGGAGATCGTCGACCCTTCGGAGAAAGCTCATTTCGGCCACTTGTATCCACGATCTCGTTCTTTGGGTCACTACCCAAAGCTCTTGACCATAGGTGAGAGTTGGAACGTAGACTGACCGGTAAATTGACAGCTTTGCCTTCTGGCTCAGCTCTCTCTTCACCATGACAGACCAGTACAGGGTCCGTATTACTGCAGGTGCTGCACCAATCCGCCTGTCAACCTCTCGCTCCATCCTTCCTTCACTCGTGAACAAAATCCCAAGATATTTAAACTCTTCCACTTGGGGCAAGAATTCACTCCCAACCTGGACAGAGCATTCCACCCTTTTCCGACTGAGGACCATGGTCTCAGATTTAGAGGTGCTGATTTTCATCCCAGCCGCTTCACACTTGGCTGCCAACTGGTCCAGAGAATAGGCTGGAGGTCATGGCCTGATGATGCCAACAGGAACACATCATCCGCAAAAAGCAGACGTGAAATCCTGAGGCCACCATACTGGACACCCTCTTGGCTGTTTCGAGAAATTCTGTCCATAAAAGTTATGAACAGAATCGGTGACAACGGACAGCCCTGGTGGAGTCCAACCCTGACTGGAAACCAATCTGACTTACTGCCGGCTATATGAACCAAGCTCCTGCTCCGTTTGTACAGGGACTGAATGGCCCGTAACAACGAGCCCCTCACCCCATACTCCCAGAGCACTCCCTACAGGATCCCCCAAGTGATGCGGTCGAATCCCTTCTCCAAATCCACAAAACACATGTGGACTGATTGGGTGAACTCCCACACACCCTTCAGGACCCTGGTGAGGATAAAAAGCTGATCCAGTGTTCCACAACCTGGGTGAAACCCACATTGTTCCTCTTGTAGCTGAGATTCAACTATCGGTCGGACTCTCTTCTCCAGTATCCCTGCATAGACCTTACTGGGTAGGCTGAGAAGTGTGATCCCCCGGTAGTTGGAAAACACCCTCCGGTCCCCTTACTTAAAAAGTGGGACCACCACCACCCCGGTCTGCCATTCCAGGGGGACCACCCCAGATGTCCACGCAATGTTGCAGAGGCGTGTCAGCCAAGACAGCCCTACAACATCCAGAGCCCTCAGGAATTCTGGGTGGATCTCATCCACCCCTGGTGTCTGCCACCAAGTTTTCCAACCACCTTGGCTACCTCAGCCCAAGTGATGGACGGACCCTCGCTCAGATCTCCAAGCTCTGCCTCCTCTGAGGAAGGATAGTTGGTGGGATTGAGAAGATCCTTGAAGTATGCCTTCCATCGTCCAATGACGTCCCTAGTCGAAGTCAGCAGCCCCCCAGCCCCACTGTATACAGTGTTGGTCGGGAACCGCTTTCCTCTCCTGATGCGCCTGACGGATTGCCCGAACCTTCTCAATGCCTGTCGATAGTCTTTCTCCGTGGCCTCACCAAACTCCTCCCGCACCCGAGTTTTTGCCTCAGCAACCGCCGAAGCCGTGGCCCGCTTAGCCCTTTGGTACCCATCTTTTGCCTCCAGAGTCCCACAAGCCAACCAGGCCCGATATGACTCTTTCTTCAGCTTGACGGCTTCCTTTACCCGAGGTGTCCACCAGCGGGTTCGGGGATTGCCGCCACGACAGGCATCTATGACCTTGCGGCCACAGCTCCGATCCGCTGCATCGGCAATGAAGGCACAGAACAGGGCCCACTCTGACTCATTGTCACCGCCTCCCTCGGTATGCGGTTGTAGCTCTGTCGGATGTGGGAGTTGAAGATCTTTCTGGTAGGTTCCTCTGCCAGTCGTTCCCAACAAATCCTCACAACTCGTTTGGGTCTGCCAGGTCTGTCCGGTATTTTCACCCGCCATCTGATCCAACTCACCACTAGGTGGTGATCGGTTGACAGCTCCGCTCCTCTCTTCACTCGGGTGTCCAAAACACATGGTTGCAAATCCAGTGACACAACTACGAAGTCGATCAATGAACTGCGGCCTAAGTTGTCCTGATGCCATGTGCACTTATGCACACCTTTGTGTTCGTACATGGTGTTTGTTATGGACAGGCTGTGGCGAGCACAGAACTCCAATAACAAAACACCACTCGGGTTCAGATCGGGGAGGCCGTTCCTCCCAATCACGCCCTTTCAGGTCTCACTGTCATTGCCCACGTGAGCGTTGAAGTTACCCATCAAGACAATGAAGTCCCCACTGGAGGCACTTTCCAATACCCCCTTAGAGGCTCCAAGAAGGCCGGGTCCTCCGAACTGCCGTTCGGTGCATAAGCACAGACAACAAAATAAACCCATCAAGGTTAAATTCAAACCATGTCTTTATGGACCTCACTTTATGCAAAGGGGCATAGTCAAGTTGAAACAGAAAAGAGCCTTCCCCAAACTTTAGCCACAAAATTTGAAGCATATAATTGCCTAACATGTATCCTGTAGCAGTAACATTGATTACCCTTCACTGTAACTAAGGGCCTAGCCCAGATCTCAAAAGTACAGCCCCAGACCACTATGCATCCTCCACTAAACTGCACTGTTGACATTGTGCATTCTGGTAGGTAGAGTTCTTCTGGTATGTACCACATCCACATTCACAATTTTTCACTGCTCCAGAGTCCTGTGGTGGCATGATTTTTTTTTTTTAAATTTTGTGCTGTTTGTTTCACCTCCCAGTGGCTTTATGTGATTTATGGCTTTGTGACCGAGTTCTTGTTGCTTCCATTTTACAATAATAGCACTTACAATTGACTGGGTCAGACATAGCAGTGCCTTGACTATATAGCAAATGATGGTTTCCAGGGCCTTTGGGCTCCACAGCTGAGATAAGGGTTTTTTTTCTTCTTTGGTTTCTGTTCTTGTCTTTTTGTTTTTGTCAGTTTTTATCTCATCCTACCATACAACTGACATTATAGTGGTGGTAATTTTAGCAAATTCTTCTTAAAAAGTGAATGTTTCTACATTAAGTACTGGCATAATATGATATTTATAGCAACATTTGATATCTAAGTGGTACTCAGATAAACAAAGACTGCATGTAAAGTGTGTAGGTTTCTTCATAAAAAAAATGTTTCAACATTTAAAAAGTTGTGATTAGCATTCCCTGTTAATGCTTATTTTAAATGTTCATACTGGTATGTCTTACAGTAGGTGATGGTTAAATGGCTTACTAGACATGCACATTTATATACATATTACTCATTTACTTATATATTAATACCTCTTATCTATGCCACTGCAACACATGGCCTCTTCTGTTTTATTGCTTTAATATTTTGTAAAAATATTTGCAAAATCATTTGCAGCTGTCAAAGACCACCTTTTGGACATTTTCTAGGGTGCTTGAAATTATAGGCACACAGTGTTGTATGACATATGACAAGCACTAAGGACAGGGAATGAGGTGGTTGATTATGTGGTGCAGTGTTCTTCAATTCCAGTCCTGGAGGATAGTGATATTCCTGCTAAAACACAGCCAATAAGCATGAAAATTAACAAATACGTTTAACCAGGCATATTTAAGTAGGGCAAATACTGAATTATACTGAATGCATGAGACTGAGCAAAGTAAATGAGGCTACATTCAGACTGCAGACATCTTTTTTCTTATATAACATACACTTGTTATTTTTGTTTGTTTGTGTGTGTGTGTGTGTGTGAGTGAGAGAGACATTGAGAACAGTGCATTGAATCTGGTTTTCAAATAAATTTGGACTTTTTTTTCTTATGTGGTACTGAAATCTGACACACATTGTGACACATTGTGGCCTCTGTCTGAACAGTCAGAATGGTATTCGTATGACTTTTACATCAGTCGATCTCAGTTTTCATCATAATTTCACATGCTCAGAAGCCTGTTACTATGGTTACACTTCTTGTCTTCATTTTGGAAGATGAGCATCACAGGTGTGGACAGTATAAACAAACAAGCATGGCACTTCCTAATGCTGCAGTCTGTACTAAAGCTCTAAAGCTGCAGTCTATACATAGCCTAAGTGGCTGCTTGTGCCACCTTCTCTGCCACCATTAATACATATTGTGTTAATTCTATATACATTTTTTAATTCTATATAATTCCGTAATTTGTGTGCTTTCAGTTGCTCCATCTTACAAAACTCATTAATATGAAAATAGTATTGTATATAGTATTTTGTTGCCATAAAATGGCCAGCCACCCATCCCTCATGGGGTTGTATGGGGAGTCTACTATAATAGTCTTTCCACTAGACTAATCTATCGTCCACTAGATAACTTTTGACATTGTGTCCCTTGCAGAAAAAAGACTGAAAGTTGATAAGGAGTATCAAAATGGGGCGAAGGAGAAAGGAAAAGAACGGAAGAAGAGAAGTCCAGAGAAGATGCAGCAATGGAAGAACAGCTCTCTTCTCAAACAGCTGGGTATGTCAGCCTCTTACACCATTTATTCTTACACCACCTTGCCTTATTCGTCCTTCATTCTGAATAGTGCAGTTTCAAAATATGGCCTGCCACTTTCTTGTTGATGGTAAAATGAGTAATGGGCAAGGCTAGATGACCTGCTTCTCAAAGTTCTAAGGCTGACTTGTGCAACATTTTAGACTTCATTTACACATTGGAATTTATTTATTCATTTATTTATTTATTGGATATATTTTTTTATTGAAGTGAACAGGTATTTTACATACATATAAGTGAAAAACACTAACTTTTTTTTCTCCATCCTCGCCTCCCGCGCCTTCATATTTAACAGAGAGTACATTAACTATACTAATAAAAACTAAATAAATAAAATAAAAAGATAAATAATTATAGGCTAGAATGAAATAAGAGAAAAAATAAATAGCAATAATAAAATGATGAGGGCCTCTCTGATCTGAACCCGAGTGGTGTTCAGTTTTTGGACTTCTGCGCAAACCACAGTTTGTCCATCACGAACACCATGTTTGAACACAAGGATGTCCATAAGTGCACATGGCACCAGGACACCCTAGGCCGCAGTTCAATGATTGACTTTGTAGTCGTGTCATCGGACTTGCGGCCATGTGTTTTGGACACTCGGGTAAAGAGAGGAGCTGAGCTGTCAACTGATCACCACCTGGTGGTGAGTTGGATCAGGTGGTGGGGGAAGATGCCGGTCAGACCAGGCAAGCCCAAACGCATAGTGAGGGTTTTCTGGGAACGTCTAGCAGAAGAACCTGTCAGATTGATCTTCAACTCACACCTCCGTCAGAACTTTGACCAGATATCGGGGGAGGTGGGGGACATTGACTCAGAATGGGCCATGTTCCGTTCCTCCATTGCTGAAGCGGCTGACTGTAGCTGTGGCCATAAGGTAGTTGGTGCCTGTTGGGGCGGTAATCCTCGAACCCGGTGGTGGACACCCCAGGTGAGAGATGCCGTCAAGCTGAAGAAGGAGTCCTACCGGGCATGGTTGGCCTGTGGGACACCAGAGGCAGCTGGCAGGTATCGACAGGCCAAGCGATCTGCGGCTTCAGTTGTTGCCAAGGCAAAAACCCGTGTATGGGAGGAGTTTGGTGAGGCCTTGGAAACTGACTTTAAGTCGGCTCCGAAAAGATTCTGGCAAACCGTCAGGCGACTCAGAAGGGGAAAGCAGTGTGCCACTAGCACTGTATATAGTGGAGATGGTGTGCTGCTGACTTCGACTGAAGACGTCATTGGGCGGTGGAAGGAATACTTTGAGGACCTTCTCAATCCCACCGACACGTTCTCCAGTGAGGAGGCTGAGTCTGGGGACATGGGAATAGGCTTGTCCATTACTGAGGCCGAAGTCGCTAAGGTAGTTAAGAAGCTCCTTGGTGGCAAGGCTCCAGGGGTGGATGAGATCCGCCCTGAGTTCCTCAAGGCTCTGGATGTTGTGGGGCTGTCTTGGCTGACACGCCTTTTCAACATTGCGTGGACATCGGGGGCGGTGCCACTGGATTGGCAGACTGGGGTGGTGGTGCCTCTTTTTAAAAAAGGGGACCGGAGGGTGTGTTCCAACTACAGGGGAATCACACCCCTCAGCCTCCCTGGCAAGGTCTATGCAGGGGTACTGGAGAAGAGAGTCCGGCTTATAGTCGAACCTCGGATCCAGGAGGAACAGTGCGGGTTCCGCCCTGGTCGTGGAACACTGGACCAACTCTTCACCCTCTCCAGGATTCTGGAGGGTTCATGGGAGTTTGCCCAACCAGTCCACATGTGCTTTGTGGATCTGGAGAAGGCATTCGACTGTGTTCCCCGGGGTATTCTGTGGGAGGTGCTTCGGGAGTACGGGGTACATGGCTCTTTGCTACGAGCCATTCAGGCCCTGTACAAACAAAGCTGGAGTTTGGTTCGCATAGCCGGCAGTAAGTCAGACTCGTTCCCAGTGAGAGTTGGACTCCGTCAGGGCTGCCCTTTGTCACCGATTCTATTCATAATTTTTATGGATAGAATTTCTAGGCGCAGTCAAGGGATGGAGGG
Organism: Pygocentrus nattereri; assembly: GCF_015220715.1. NCBI lineage: Eukaryota > Metazoa > Chordata > Actinopteri > Characiformes > Serrasalmidae > Pygocentrus > Pygocentrus nattereri. The sequence continues at coordinate 29,737,774 of NC_051226.1, read as the reverse complement.
TGTCCGGTTTGGTGACCTCAGGGTCACATCACTGCTGTTTGCAGATGATGTGGTCCTATTGGGGACATCAGGCCACGAACTTCAGCTTTCGCTGGATCGGTTTGCAGCCGAGTGCGAAGTGGCTGGGATGAGAATCAGTACCTCTAAATCCGAGACCATGGTTCTCAGGCGGAAAAGGGTGGAGAGCCCTCTCTGGGTCGGGGATAGGCTCTTGCCTCAAGTGGAGGAGTTCAAGTATCTCGGGGTCTTGTTCACGAGTGATGGTACAAGGGAGCGGGAGATTGACAGGCGGATTGGTGCTGGGTCAGCAGTGATGCGGGCTCTTTACCGGTCTGTTGTGGTAAAGAAAGAGCTGAGCCATAAGGCAAGGCTCTCGATTTACCGGTCGATCTACGTTCCCACCCTCACCTATGGTCATGAGCTTTGGGTAATGACCGAAAGAATAAGATCGCGAATACAAGCGGCCGAAATGAGTTTCCTCCGCAGGGTGTCTGGACTCTCCCTTAGAGATAGGGTGAGAAGTTCAGTCATCCGGGAGGGACTCGGAGTAGAGCCGCTGCTTCTTCACGTCGAGAGGAGCCAGCTGAGGTGGTTCGGGCATCTGGTTAGGATGCCTCCTGGACGCCTCCCTCGGGAGGTGTCACAGGCGAGTCCACCTGGGAGGAGACCCCGGGGAAGACCCAGGACACGCTGGCGCGACTATATCGCCCAGCTGGCCTGGGAGCGCCTCGGAATCCCCCTTGGAGAGCTGGTGGAAGTGGCTGGGGAAAGGGAGGTCTGGGCTTCATTGCTTAGGATGCTGCCCCCGTGACCCGGACCCCGGATAAGCGGAAGATAATGGATGGATGGATGGATGGAAAATGATGAGGGATAACACTGTAAACATTCACTCACACACTTTAGTCTGTGTTTGATAATATACTATCATATAGTACTGCATAATGTATTTTTAAAATACCGCCAATATTTTGTCCTACTTAGTCTAGAGCAAGAATGTAGACTTCTAAAGTGTGACCACACAGGCTTACAGGGTGTAGAAATTTAAATGAATATTTTTTTTTTTCCATTTTTAAGAAATAGCCAGAGGTCTTGAGGTGGGTATGCTGACTTCCACTTCAGTAAAATCCTTCTCCTTGCTAGGAGAGTTGCAAAGGCAAAAGCATCCCTCTTTGTACTATTTCTTGAATCACTGCCTCCTTGGACACTAAAAAGTTTCCATTCTAGGCTGTATCTCCACTTCAAATCCACTTCGCTCTGGCAGAACAGCAAAGGTCACATGTATCACAAACATTAGGGTATATTTTTGCCAATTTTGTTCGGTTGTAATAGATATGATGTAGAACTTTAAACTGAATTAAGCTGAGCTGAGCACAGCATGTTGTTCCATTAATTCTTCTTAATGCACTCTCCCAACTTTCAGCGGGTATCCCTGATCTAAACTCCCCCTCCCATTCAGTACGGATTTTACTCATTGTCGTGTTTTTGAAAGACATGATAGTATTGTAAATACGTGAAATCAGGCCTCTGAATTGCGAACAAGTTTCTAAGAAGGTATCAATTCCTGATCTTGGAGGCAAATTAGGGAAAGTTGGACATTCAGCATGAATGAAACAGCATAACTGACAGTAACGAAATAGGTTGGAGTTTGGAAGTCTATGGTTCATGGAGATGACTTTAAAGCTGGCAAAAGTCCCATCTGTGTATAAGTTGCTGAATTTATTGAGACACAGCTTCTGCCATTCTGAAAAGACAGAGTCCAATTTTGCTGGGTAAGACTAATGATCATTACATATAGGGCCTAGTAAAGAAAAATCTAATAATTTAAAATTCTGCCGAAAGTGGGGATTGTTCAAGGGAATCCAAGTTTGCCAACAATTTAGAATTTGGTAATCTTGCTTCTAACAGGGTAGTGGAACAAAAACTAGCCATCTAGTAATTCACAGAGTACAGCTTTTTTTTATCAAACATTACATTTTTTTGCTTGTTAATTTATAAAGCATTTCTTTGGCTAGAAAAGCAAGACGCCAGTTCTCGTGAAATGAACTGGCATAATCCAAAATGGTGCAAGTATTGATTCGACTACCAGAGTAAGATAATGTTGATAAGATGATAAGTTGGTAAGTTAATCTTACAGACATTCAATTAACAAAGTGTTTTTAGATCCTGCTGCAAGTAAGGCCAATAACTTTTGAAAAAATTACTAAAAAAAGTTACTATATTACCCCAGCTGTTAGTGTTAGCTGGCCCTAAACAACCAAAGAAACACATAGCAAAATTATTTTTAGGTACCTACATTTTGCTCATCTGCAGTTTTGCCACAAACAGTTGTTATTGATCTCTCTCTCAGTAAAAGTTTCCTCACCAGTGCTGCTTTATACTACCCCTGTGCTGTCTGTTACCCAAGAGCGGTTATTTATTAATTTTTTTTTATAGCATTTTGCCTTAAGTTTGTACCTTTAGAGTTGCTGTAGAGAAGTTAAACTTCCATTGTTAGGTCGTGAAAGCCATAGGTCTGTGGGTATTTATCTTTGTTTTCATAACCGGATCGTGTTCTTAAGTACCTCCTTGTGGAAAAATAGCGACATGTGTGAAGTTATCACTAAATTCATGTTGTAGAAAATTATGCTAATTTGTCAGCATGTCTATGAAAATGTCCATTCATATTAGCTTTAAGCTAAACACTAGTTTAGTTGGTGACGTCACGTCTTTTTCACGCTCATTAGGAATGATTTGACATTACTGCTTACTGGAGAGTTGACAAAAGCGCGATGGCAGCCCAAGAACAAAATCCTCAAAAGTGTGGGAGTATTTCTTGCTAAACAGCTGGCATGGAAGCACATTCTCCATGTTGGAGCATCTGAAGATGAAAAGCTAGCTAACTGGCTAATGCTAATGTTAAAAGCCATCGTACTTCATAAGCTTTAACATCTTTTTTGAAATGCATGCTCTCTTGAATCGTTAATGGAGTTGAAATGGAAAAGCAAATAACTGTTATTCAAAATGACCCTGTTCGCATTCCACATAATGTTTACGGTTTAAAACTACATAAGGAAATGTTTACAAACAGTTGCCAACAGGTTTCTGTTTTTCTGTGAATGTTTTCTGTTTTCCACCACTTGCAAACAGTTTCAGGAGGTAGTTCTTTGTGAAAATACAGGGCAGCTGGCAGAAGATTAAATGAATTCATTCATAGAGAATAAGTTTGCCACAAACATTTGCCACTTTCCCATCAGCTCCATCAGAGTGCATCTTCTCTGCAGCAGGAAATATCTGCTCTCAGAGGAGAGCAGGGCTCTCTGCATGGAGACATGCAAACATTCTTCCGTTTCAATATATACCTCTGATTGTCAAATTTAGTTACAACCCCATTTACAAAAAGTTGGGATGCTGTGCCGAATATAAATAACAATAGAATGCAGGGATATATGCAAATCATGTAAACCATATTTTTAAAGGATATTACAAAAAGAACAATCAAATGTTGAAACTAAGAAATTGTACTGTTTTTTGAAAAATGTATGGTCAATTTGAATTTGATGCCCACAACATGTTCTATAAAGTTGGGACAGGGGCGTGTTTACCACTGTGTTTCATCACCTCTTCTTTTAACAACACTGAGAAGACCAACTGCTGTAGTTTTGAAAATGAATTGTTCCCATTCTTATTTGATACAGAATTTCAGCTTCTTAACAAGGCTGGATCTATTTTGTTGTATTTTTCATTTCATAATGTGCCAAGTGTTTTCACTGGTGACAGGTCTGGACTGCAGGCAGGCCAGTTTAGCACACGGACACTTTTAATGCAGAGCAGTGCTGTTGTAATATATGCAGAATGTGGTTTAGCATTGTCTTGCTGAAATAAGCCAGGCCTTCCCTGACAAAGAAGTTGTCTGGCTGACAGCATATGTTGCCAAAACCTATATTTATTGTTCAGCATTAATGGTGCCTTCACAGATGTGCACGTCACCCATTCCATGTGCACTAATGCACTCTTATACTATCATGAATACTGGCTTTTGAATCCATGAGGATTCACTTTTTGAGGTCCATGATTTCCAAAAAGAATTTCAAATTTTCAAAAACTTCTTGGGCCCAGAGAAGGTGGAAGTATTTCCGGATCCTGCTTGTGTACAGTTTCTGCTTTGAGTTTTAGAGTTTTAATGTGCATTTGTGGATGCAGCAACAAACTGTGTTCACAAACAGTGGTTTTCAGAAGAGTTTCTGAGCCCATGCAGTGATTTCCCCTACAGAATCACGTCTGTTTTTAATGCAGTGCTGCCCAAAGATCATGGCCAGCAAATACAGAGATTTCTCCAGAATTTCTGAATCTTTTAATGTTATGTTGAGAAGTGTTTTTCTTGATTTGTTGCCCTATTTGATTGTGCAGTCCTAGAACTCTTTTGCCTGCAGCTCATTCACCTCACTTTCTAAGAACCTTCACAAACTCTGGATCTCTATGAAGTATTTTATAAAGTTCATCTACGTACCGAGCCTTGTTTCTTCACGTCTGTTGGCTTTTTTGGATTGCCTGGACCTTTTTCTGAACTCTTTTTGAGAGAGCTTTTTGAACTCCCTTTGGTACCCTTGCTGTGTTGTGATCTACTCTTTTGACTTTTTGGAATGTCTCTGATTCTGTTTTTGTGGTTTTGAGATCACAAAATTATAGAAAAGCAAGACGCCAGTTCTCATGAAATGAACTGGCACAATCCAAAATGGTGCAAGTATTAATTATCCAAATGATAATTATGGATTCAAACCCATTTGGAAAATCTTCATTACACTCAGCCTCTCTGGGATGCTTTTTTATAACCATATCATGTTACTGACCTGTAAAACCCATTCAAACCCATCTGGAGAGTCTTCATTACAGAATACTTCACCCACCCAGAATCCAGAAGACCCATTTAATATCCATTCTGCTGTTTTGGCTCACACACAATTATTGCACCTCATTAATACCCTCAACGAAGTTCTCCATGTGGTTCATAACCTTCAGGTTCTGGTACTCTGTCTGCACAAGCCCCCCTGCCTGCTCAAGTCTCCCTCCAGTCTCCGGTACAGCTCTTCCCACCTCCCTCTGACACTTCCTGATAAATACGACAGGCCCCCTGGTCTTTATAAAGGATCACCCAGTTAGCGGTAAAGATCCTGGAGAACTTTTACTATCCTTCAAACAATGGATCAAGACAGCAGCTGAGCACACTTTGCACTTCCAAGCGCTCGCTGCAGAGGCCGGATGGGTCAAGAAATCCTTGAGACCATTTTTTTCGGCAAAGCCTTAATGAAACCCTACAGGAGGAATTAGCGTGCAGGGACAGTCACAATAGCCTTTCAGATTTCATACAATTATCGATTACTTTGGAGTCTCATTCATTCCAGATGTCGTCCTGCCACTAGCTCCTCTGCTATCCCTTCTGTGTTTGTCAACCTCTGGACCCATGGAGATTGGTCATGTGCAGCTTACTCCAGAAGAAAAACTAAAGTGCATGCATGAGGGACTTTCCTTTTACTGTGTCCAGAAGGACACTTCAAAGGTGACTGTCCCACTCTCACCCCATATGCGTGAGTGAGACCATATATTCTCCTATTGAAAGTCGCAAATTCACCCGTAACACTAATTTGGGGTTCTCAAAGTCTTTCTGTCTCAGTGCTGTTTGACTATGGAGCTGCCTGAAACGTTATCGACCAAGACATTGCCACCAAACCTCACATTCCCATCCATAAAATAAAATCACCTTTGACTGTCAAAAGGCTGTATGGGAAAACCCTCAGTGACCAAAATCTATTGGAGAACTGCAACGCTTTTTAGGCTTCGCAAATTTTTACAGATGATTCATTAGAGGCTTTAGTATGATTGCTGCTCCTCTCACTTCTCTACCACAAGGCTATGCTAAGTAATTGAACTGGTCAACCAAAGCCAAATCAGCTTTCAACTCATTTGAAGCTTTACAACTGCTCTGATTCTTTGCCACCTTGACCCCTCCCATCCTTCTTTGGAGGACGTGGACGCTTCTGAGATGGTAGTAGGTGCTGTTCTCTCCCAAAGTCATGGTAACCCTGCTGAACTCTACCCCAGTGCATTCTATTCCAGGAAGCTTAATCCTGCTGAGTGAAATTATGACATAGGCAATAATAAGCTGTTAAAGCAGCTTTGGAAGAATGGAGGCACTGGGTTAAGGACACTGCCCACCCTTTCACCATTATAATGGATCATAGAAACTTGGAATACATTAAATTGACTAAACATCTGAATCCTCACCAGGCCCGATGGGTATTACCTGGATCTAAGAATGGTAAGGCAGACACTCTCCCCCGCCAACATAATGTTGAGAAAAAACCCCATCAGTGCAGACCCCATACTACCCCCTTCATGTATTGTTGCTTTGATCTCTTGGCATTGTATGAAAGAAATTGGAGCACAAATCACCGACCCAGCACCCCCAACATGCCCAGCTGACAGTATTTACATTCCTGTTGCCCTTTGAAATAATATTGATCCAATGGGGCACTCATCCTTGAGATCAGGTCATCCTGGTATAACCTGAATGGTTTCCCTGGTTCAGAACAGTTTCTGGTGGCCCTCCTTATCCAATGACGTAACCAACTTTGTTAACTCATGTTCTGTTTGTGCTTGGAGTTTGTGCTTCTGGGCGCCTTATGCCCCTCGCTATCCCCCATCATTGCATATAGCTGTGAATTTCCTGACAGATCTACCCCCATCTAAAGGAAGCACAGACATAGTAGTCCAGAGCTGGATGATATAGTCAAAAATGTTATCACGATAAATAAAATTCATGTTGTTCAATATCGATACATATCACAATAAATGTCAAATAATTTGTTTCTGTCAAGTTTGAAATCTGATTTTTGCTCCTGAGTAGCTGTTTTAAACTATCGTTTATGGTCGGAACATGACACACACTCGCCAAACAGTGGGACACTTCACAAATCTGTCATGGGAGAGAGGGAGAAAGTGTCTGGTTTGCTGTTTTTACCAGCTGTAAAAAGCACGGCCGCAATTTTTGTAATAGTCATAATTTACGGGAAAAAAAAAAAACATTTTAGCTGTCTGGTAATGAGTGCTAAGCTGTCACGTTACAAATGCTAAACAAGTGGCCAACAATAGTGCTAAACTGTTTAGTTTCTCAACAATGTCAACTTAGGATGAACAGCAAACATTAGCTGGCTCAATAGGTCAGTGATGGATCACACTGCCTTTTAACACCAGCTAGTAGATATCTGGATTTCTCTATTCTATTGTAGTAGTTTAAGGGGTGAACCGCAATATATCCAGCACCAAACAGAGTCCTCCTTTTAGGTATGTTTAAACTGAAAGTGGTGCTCTTGCGTCTTGTCTGATCTACAGTATCGTCGATTCATTGTGCAAGTGATAGAGCGCTGTTTTAAATTAGCCAGCTGCTAAAAACAGCTAGCCACTGCCAACCTCATCTCCTTCTTGCCCTCCTTCCCTTCTCTACCCCGCTTTTACCCCTTGGCCTCCTTTAAGGCCTGACTATGTGTGTTCTATGTACCACACTATTTGTAAGTCGCTTTGGATAAAAGCGTCTGCTAAATTGTAATGTAATGTTATGTAATGTAATGTAAAGCTAGCCTATAAAGATAGTGCTCTCCAGTGCCTCACAGCTTCCCCAGTTTACTTTTATTTAAATCAGGCTGTAACTAACATGATCCTTCTTTCTTTCAGTTTCGTTGTTTGGGAATGCAATAATACTAAAATATGACTTTTTGAGCGCTGTAACAGCCCTTTAGTTGAGAGGAGCAGATGTAATTTAACGCTGCTAAAGCTTGTTAGGATGTACAGAAAGAGGTGAGTTCTCTCTAAGCAAGTACAGTTACACCACTAATCTCGTCACTCATTCTTGGTCACAGGAGAGCAGAACGATGGTTCTCCATTCAAGCAGGGAATGTATAACTCCAAGTTTCAGATGTTGCTAAAGTATATTTGGCAACTCTTTTTTTTTTTACTTGTCGCCCCTACCCTCTCTAATCATGTTGAAAAACTCAGAAGTGAGAACGGCGTATCATATCAAAAAATTAGCTAACTTTTCTTATCGCTCTGTCGAGAAAAAGTTATATTACAATAATTATCATTCTCGTTTTTCAGTGTGTGCTGGGCTATAAACCCCCATTACTTCCTTGGTCAGTTGAACCATCTGAAGTGCCATCAGTCGATGATTGGATGAAAAGGAGTGAGGAGGTTTGGAGCACGTACTCAGCACATGTACGACTCCAAATGGCAATGCGTCAGAAGAAAATCTACCCAGATCGCAGATGCAGGAACACGCCCACTTACAGTCCAGTTTAAACGGTATGGCTCTCCAAATGGGATTTAAAGCTACCACTGCCTGTAAAAAGTCCTAGGTACACTATATTGCCAAAAGTATTCACTCACCCATTCACATAATTGAATTCAGGTGTTCCAATCACTTCCATGGCCACAGTTCTATAAAACCAAGCACCTAGGAATGCAGACTACTTCTACAATTATTTGTTAAAGAATGGGTCACTCTTAGGAGCTCAGTTAAATCCAGTGTGGTACTATGATAAGATGCTACCTGTACAACAAGTCCAGTAGTGAAATTTCCTCGCTACTAAATATTCCACAGTCAATGTTCCACTGTCAGTGGTATTATAACAAAGTGAAAGTGATTGGGAATGACAGCAACTCAGCCACAAAGTGGTAGGCCACGTAAAAATGACAGAGCAGGGTCAGCGGATAATCTGACACAAAATGCCACCAAAAAAGGTCACCAACTTTCTGCAAAGTCACTAAAGACCTCCAAACTTCATGTGGCCTTCAAATTAGCTCAAGACCAGCCCATAGAGAGCTTCATGGAGTGGGTTTCCATGGCCGAGCAGCTACACCTAAGCCTTATATCACCAAGCGAAGCATCAAATGCAGTGGTACAAAGTGGACTAGACTCGAGAATAGTGGAGACGTGTTCTCTGGAGTGACGAATCACGCTTTTCTGTCTAGCAATCCAATGGATGAGTCCGGGTTTGGCGGTTGCCAGGAGAATGGTAATTGTCTGACTGCATGGTGCCAAGTGTAAAGTGTGGTGGAGGGGGGCTTATGGTGTGGGGTTGTTTTTCAGGAGTTGATCTTGGCCCCTTAGTTCCAATGAAAGAAACTTTTAATGCTTCAGCAGACCAAGAGATTTTGGACAATTTCATGCTCCAAACTTTGTGGGAACAGTTTGGGGACGGCCCCTTCCTGTTCTAACATGACTGTGCACCAGTGCACAAAGCAAGGTCCATAAAGACAAGTTTGGTGTGAAAGAACTTGACTGGGCTGCACAGAGTCCTGAACTCAACACAATAGAACACCATTGGGATGAATTAGAGCGGAAACTGTGAGTCAGACCTTCTCATCCAACATCAGTGTCTGACCTCACATATGCACTTCTGGAAGAATGGTCAAATATTCTGATAAAGACACTCCTAACCCTTGTGGAAAGCCTTCCCATAAGAGTTGAAACTGTTATAACTGTAAAGGGTGGGTCGACATCATATTATGCCCTATGGATTAAGAATGGGATGTCACTCAATTTCATATCCGTGTGAAGGCAGATGAGCGAATACTTTTGGCAATCTAGTGTATATTGGTCCTGTCAGGTACAATACCCTCACAGCACTCTTGATATTTCCAAAGGTAGTTCTAGATCGATAAAAACTATTACTATACAGTTTTTATTGATCTGGAATTACCTCTGGAAATGTGCCGTGAACTGCGCAGCTGGCTTCCCAAGCTGAGCAAAGTTGACGCAGGTGCAGTGATCGTAAACAAATCTGGGGAAGGTGAGGTGGACTATGGGCTAAGCCGGAGCTTAACCTGCACCAGGAGATTGGTTCCCAGCATTGCTAATGTTCGGTCTTCGGTGAACAAAACGGATGAACTGCGACACTGGACTACAATACACAGATGGATCAGAGAGAGTAACATCATTGTTATCACTGAGACCTAAATTTTAACAGAACGTCTCCTGTCTGACCAGAGGAGACAAAACTCGAAAACATATCAACACAAACATTGCCAACGCATACAATGCTGTCACCCTCCCCCACCTGGGTCAGTCTGATCACATATCATTTTTTTTCTGTTTCCCAAGTATGTGCCACTCATCAAACATATGAAAACATCTGCAAAGACTGTTAAAGTGTGTCCAGCAGGAGCTGTCTCTTCTCTACAGCATCAGTTTTAGACACTCATTGGAGTATGTTCTGCTCTGAAGCCACTACAGACTCTCACACGGACTTTGACACATACACCTCAGCTTTAATGAGTCACATCAACTCATGTATTGACTGTCACCTCTGTGTGAAAATCTTTCCTAATCAGAAACCTTGGACGAATGCTGAGGTTCGGCTAATGCTTAAGGCATGTAACACTGCTTTCAGATCTGGTGATGCTGAGGCTTACAGCTCAATCAGGGCAGACCTGAAGAAGGGTATAAGGAAAGCCTAAAACTGTCTGTTGAAAAGCACTTCCACAGCGCTGACCCCCACCACATGTGGAAGGGCATCCAGACTTTTACGGACTACAGACCTCCCCCCACTGACCCACCTAGCCAGCAGTGCCTTTCTCAGTGCCTTTCTCCTAGCCAGCATCCATGTCTTCAGAGCATGCACTGGATAGTTAGCCCAAGGCTTCACTGACATCTACAACTTGTCTCTGGCCCAGATTGCTGTTCCAAATGTGCTGGAAGCTTTCTTCTGCAGCATGTCTGAACAACTTCTGCCCTGTCGCACTCACACCCATTGTAATGAAGTGCTTTGAGAAACTGGTTTTTACTCTTCTGAGAGCACTGCTCGCACCATCACTGGAATCTCCTCCAGTTTGCATGATACTCACACAGATCAACAGAGGATTCCATTTCCACAGCTCTTCATTCTGCTCTTACCCACCTGGAAAATTGGAACACATACATTCGCAGTTCAAACTTCAGCTCTGCCTTCAATACAGTCATCTCCACCAGGTTGGTCACCAAGCTCAGTGATCTGGGAATCAACACCCCCTGTGTAATTGGGCATTGCACTTCCTGACAGACACCAGTCTGTCATATGTCCTCCACCCTCACCCTGATCTCCGGGAAAGTTGCTCTGGATAAGACCGTCTGCTAAATGCTGTAAATGTAAAAATGTGTTCCACAAAGCTGTGTATTGAGTCCTTTGCTCTTCTCCTTGTTTACCCATGACTGCATTCCTCGGCGTATATGAAACATCATCATTAAATTTGCAGACAATACCACGTGCTTGGCCACATCAGTGGTGATGAATCTGCCTACATGGGGGAGATCTGACCTGACTGCCTGGTGCACCGCCAACAACCACTCCCTCAACTCCCAGATAAAACCAAGGAGCTCATTGTGGACTACCGGAAAAACAAAAGCTGCACACACCGTCCTGTCTGAATGAATGGTTCTGAGGTAGAGCGTGTCTCCAGCTTCAATTTACTGGGAGTTCTCCAAAAAACTTTCATGGACACTCAACACCTCACACTTGTTTAAGAAAGCACAGCAGCACCTCTACTTGCTGAGGAGACTAAAGAAGGAACATCTGTCTTCTCAGATTCTCTCAAACTTCTACTGCTGCACCAACACAAGCGTACTGACCAATTTTATGACAGAGTGGTACAGCAGCTCTACTGTGGCCGACAAGAAGGCCCTCCAAAAAGTGGTGAGTGCTGCTGAGCACATCACTGGCACATGGCTCCCTGCCATCAGTCAGCTCAGGTCCAGCTTTTTTTCCTCCACCCTCACCCTGCTGAACTCCACACCGCTCCACTAATCTTGTAATATTGTATGTTGCACACAATATTTATTTTTTAGTATTTCTGCATTTTCATACAACAGACTGTTCACTGTATATAGAATACAACACAACTGCTTACTCGAACAGTATGTAACCTACTGTATGTATTGTGTTTATAATATAAAAACATATTAAACTGAGGTGTTTAAAAACTCCAGCAGCACTGCTGTTTCTGATCCACTCGTACCAGCTCACCACATACTAACACACCACTAGCACATCAGTGCTCCACCACCCAAATAGTACTTGCTTTTTGAGGGTCCATGGGGATCCTGACCACTGGGTACAGGGTAAAAGGGGGCTAACAAACTATGCAGAAAAACAGATGGACTACAATAACGTGTGTGTGTGTGTATATGTACAGTATCTCACAAAAGTGACTACACCCCTCACATTTCTGCAAATATTTTATTATATCTTATCATGGGACAGCACTATAGAGATTCAATTTGGATGTTACTTAAAACAGTCAGTGTACTGAAAATACAGCCATTAATGTCTAAATAGCTGACAACACTAGTGAATACACCTCAAGAGTTACAAGGTTCCACATGTGAATGGGGAGCAGGGCTGCTAAATTTGGTGTTTTGTGTACAATTTGCTGATACTGGCCACTGGATATTCAACATAGCACCTCATGGCAAAGATCTCTCTGAGCATGTGAGAAATAGAATTGTTGCTCTCCACAAAGATGGCTTGGCTATAAGAAGATTGCTAACATCCTGGAACTGTGCTATAGCACAGTGGCCAAGGTCTTACCGTGGTTTTGCAGGACATGTTCCACTCGGAACAGGCCTCGGCAGGATTGACCAAAGAAGTTGAGTCCACGTGTTCAGTGTCTTATCCAGAGGTGTTCTTCAGAAAATAGACGCTTGAGTGCTGCCAGCATTACTGCAGAGGTTGAAGAAGTGGGATGTCAGCCTGTCAGTGCTCAGACCATACGCTGCACAATGCATCAACTCGGTCTGCATGGCCATCGTCCCAGAAGGAAGCTGGTACACAAGAAAGCCTGCAAACAGTTTGCTTAAGACAAGCAGTCCAAGAACATGAATTACTGGAACCATGTCCAGTGGTCTGATGAAACCAAGATAACCTTGTTTGGCTCAGATGGTGTCCAGTATGTATTGTGGCACGGATGAGGAGTACCAAGACAAATGTCTCTTGCCTACAGTCAAGCATGATGGTGGTAGCATCATGATCTAGGTCTGCCTGAGTGTTGCCGGCACGCTGCGGTTCATGGAGGGAAACATGAATTCCAACATGTACAGTGACATTCTGAAGCAGAGCATGACCCCCCCCCCCCCCCCCCCCTTCGGAAATTGTGTCGCATGGCAGTATTCCAGCATGATAATGACCCTAAAGACACCTCCAAGATGACAGCTGCCTTGCTGAGGAAGCTAAAGTTAAAAGTGTGGGACTGGCCAAGTATGTCTCCAAATCTAAACCCAATCAAGCACATGTGGGGCATCCTCAAGTGGAACGTGGAGGAGCTCAAGGTCTCTAACATCCACCAGCTTCCTGATGTCATCATGGAGGAGTGGAAGAGGATTCCAGTAGCAACCTGTGTAGCTCTGATGATTCTATGCCCAAGAGGGTTAAGGCAGTGCTAGATAATAATGGTGGTAACACAAAATATTGCCAAATTTCACAATTTGGATCACTGTGAGGTGTACTCACTTGTGTTGCCAGCTATTTAGACATTAATGGCTGTGTGTAGTTATTTTCAGAGGACATGAAAAGATATAATAAAATATTACTGAGATACCATGTGTGTATGTGTGTGTGTGTGTATATATATATATATATATATATATATATATATATATATATATATATATATATATATATATATATATATGGATACACACATTAGATCAGTCATAGATATATTTGTTATTGTGTATATATTGTTTATATACTATATACATACTTCATAGACATGTCTGTTTGCACAATTGATATTTCCACTTCTGGTAGATGCTAACTGCATTCCGTTGCTTTTTTCATTACTTGTACTGAGTAATGACAAGGTTGAATCTATCGCTCTATCTATCTGTCTGTCTAACTCCTGCCTAACACTAATTCTCACAGTGCTAGTCATTAAGCCAAAAGGAACATCATGAAGCATTATAACCTGAACATAGCTCATCTCTAAACCGTGGCAAAATCATATGAACCAGTAAATGTTTTATATGACTATAACAGATTTACCTTTCCAGTAGATACATTTTGTGTTTGGTGCTGGGTGTTATCTGACAGGACTGCATAGCCCCAGTGTCACGCAGGATGACAATATGCTGGCCACATTCTTCTGCATGTAATATAGACACTGACCCATTAAAGACAAAGGGCAGGTAACAGTCATCAGGGGATAAAACTGATGTAATAAAACTCACCTCTTTTGGATGTTGCATTTTTTCCTGGTGTTTCTGTTTGTGTTTTAATGCAAAACTAAGCAGTTATATGTCCTGATTTATGGCAGTAAAAACACCACTGAGACAACAAACAAGGAATCTAGAATTTAGTTCTTTTGCTTCTCATACTGGTTCATACTCTTTTTCTCTCCCTAATTTGTCACAACAGACTTAAGAGACTTGACCCAGGAGTGGGTGTGTGGATGTATTTTCCTAAATAAAATGTACAGCTAACAAGGAACAAAAGATTGATCTTATATTCATGAAGCGTACTGACTCCTGTTGGCTTTCCTTTATTGATTTTAAAGGTAGTAAAAGTGGGGAGAAGTCTTGCTTAAGAAATATTCCGATGACCAGAGAAATGACTGTAGACATACACTTGGTTGTTTTGAAAATATTTTTTAATGTATATTTTTGTGTCTTTCACACAGATTTCTCCACATCCTTCCCACTAGAAGGTTCGCTATTTAACAGCTGGCTAGCACAGTCTGTTCAGATCACAGCAGACAATATGTTGAGTCAATGGGCATTGGCTGGAGAGCCACGTGACCCCTCTGGTAGCCTTCTATCTGACCAGCTGCTGCAAGGTGAGGAGAGTCTGCTTAACCTGATGATGGACCACTCCATGAAGTCCACCTGGAAGACCCCTCAACTGGGTCGCAAAGCTAGAGGCAAATCCCAGGGAAGAGGCCACAAGCAGATCACCTCTGGCCCAGGAGTCGGTGTTGGGTGTACATTCAAAGGTAAAAAACCTTTTGAACATCGGGAAGTTCATGGCAGCAGATGGGGCAAAAGACTACACTCTTTAAAGGCTTTGCACCACCATCACCACCACTACCACCTTAGTCATGCCCAAACAAGTACCACTGATGGCAAAGTGGATCTGATACAGCCACCTATATCCAAAATGGACTCTTGCCACATTTCAGAGAAGAATGAGCTTTGGGAGAGTGTTGGTAATGCAGGAGTAACACCTGCAGCCTCTGCACCTGACTGCCCAACTGCTCCAAAAACAGAGGGCAGCAGGAGCTCCCAAGTGGCCTTACAACTTCGACTCCCAAGACAAGGCAAGTCCCGGTTTAAAAGAGTGGGAGCCTCTGTGCAGGGAAGTAGTAGTGAGAAAGAAAGCTCATTGCTGGACACCGAGACTGATGGTTACTTCTCAGATGCTGAACAGAGTGACTCAGATTCCCGTCCTGCTAGCCGTAAGTTGCACTTGACCCCGCTGCATCCTGGTAATGAGGAGGTACTGAGACAAAGTGTTCTGGCCTCCTGAATGTGTGAATCAAATACAGTTGGAGGAAAAGTGTGTCTTTGTTCAAGATACCTTGATTTCTATTCTTTTCAATCAATTTGGTGACAAAATGCGAAGTTTACCTGTAGAATTATATCTATGACCAAAACTCTGTAATACCTAGTCAGTCAAATTTGTTAATGTGACACTGTACCCACATCATGTTGTTATTGGTTGGTGAAGCATAATGCTTATTACCATTGTATTTCCTAAGCAGAATCTCTCTGTCAGAACAATTTACAATAGACATGAACATTTTTCTTGATATTTTGTTTTATCCTCCAAATCTGTTTTTGGGAAGCAACTGGATTTGGTACACTGGTTTAAAAAGTAAGTGATAAGCAATCAAATAGAAATTTTATATGGGCATTATTAAGTTGGTTCAGGTTTGTATTGCTCTTTTGTCTTCAAAAAGTACCAAATACGTCTTTCCAATGAATGTGACCAATTCAGCCTTTTGGCAGCAAAAACAATATACAGAGTAAAAACTAAGCGTCTTTAGATTCCTAAAAGCACAAGTAAAAGTTTATTTATATAGCGCTTTTTACAACAGACATTGTCACAAAGCAGCTTTAAAGAAACAAAGTTTAAAAAAAACTGTAGTACGCAAGCACATTACTACTAAAATGTATTTGGTGAAAATAAGATTTTATATGTTTCACTCACATAGTTTGTAGTTCGAAAAATAAAGAGTTCTTTTGCATATGTATATAACATACTACACCATTTTTCATGTCTTCAAACTAGCCCTGTCTCTTCCAGTTGCCAAGGCTCACTTAGAGTAAGCAGATATCTGTATTAAGAATTGTGCCTTCTTTTGCTCTCCTGAAATAAGATAATCAGCTAATTCAACTTATATATCAACTTATTATTTGTTTAAAGTGACAAACCCCTTAAAAGCTAAGTTCAGATGTTTTAGTGCAGTGCCTAGAAATGCAGCATTTGCCATTAATCAGCCAAACAACAAACTGTGTCTAACGTCGTACCGTTGTTATGAAAGATGCTGTCTGCAAATAGCCTAAATCACCTGTTTGTTGACTTACAATCAGCCTCTGTGAGTCTCCAATTTCAAAATAGCTGTAAGCTTTCAATTCCTCCTTATTGTATAGCTTAGCAACCCATGGTATATGTCTCAGGGTTAAAGAGCA
Source organism: Pygocentrus nattereri (assembly GCF_015220715.1). Classification (NCBI taxonomy): domain Eukaryota; kingdom Metazoa; phylum Chordata; class Actinopteri; order Characiformes; family Serrasalmidae; genus Pygocentrus; species Pygocentrus nattereri. Next base: position 29,721,087 of record NC_051226.1, on the reverse strand, counting down.
AGAGCTTAATCTCAATCTAATAAAAAGGAAAATAATCACAAAATCTTTATTTGCATTTTTCATATGCACACCTTACTGTTGATAATCATGACTACTAATAGGTAGGCTCTCTGTAGGCTATCTAAATAGTTTTTTTTTTATTATTAGTGCCAAAGAACAGCATTTGAAAACTATACAGTGGGCATGTTAGTACAAGGTGGTCCACTTCTAATAACAGGGGTTGATCTAGCCCCATGGCGAGAGTATCATCAGCTCTCTCATTTGGGAGAGGGTAACCTCTTTTAAGAGTTTCACGTCAGTTCTCTTTTTTGACAAATATCTACAGGCAATTGCTTTTCACTGCTCTTACACTGTACCTACACAAACCACAATTTATATCTGTTGTATGACCTTAGTGATGCAAAAACAGCAACTCTTTTAAGCATTTCATTTTTGCTGCTTATTATATTATGGCCTAATCTAAGCTAGTAGTAGTATTCTTAGATACTACTACTGGGTCATGCAATTTTAAGTTTATATCCTGACTCTTGAACCAGTACTGGCATATATTACAGCATACTCCATTTCGTTTGCAAACCAGAAAAGCATGTGAGCTCAAACAGACTATTTCAGTGCATAGTTTGGACTAACTTAAGCTTAAATGGCTAAAAACCTTCCGATTTACTACAAAGAAAGTGTAGATGTTGTTGTTATGACGTGTCGCTGATCAATCGACAGAGTAATACTGCAGTACTAAATAATGTGAGTAATATGGAAGTGTAATCTAAACCATTCTGTATTGTCGTGACATGAGGAATCTCTTTTCCTAAATATTTTTAGACACCGAAGCCACAATTTTTAACATTTTGCAATATAAGATAAATGGACATGGATGTGCTGCCAGTGAAAAGGAACAGATTTATTTATGTTTCCACCCACCTCTGTTTTGTAGTTTTGTACACATCCATAGTAAACATAGAATACTGTGCCTCTAGCAACTTAGTTTTGCTCTTTATACTGAAGTCTGCAAGCTTTTCTCTCAGTTTTTTATTTATTGTTTATATACCAGAATGATGACATTTAACTGCTTGATATGAAGTTTGCTTCCAATTCCTGGCTAAGAAATTATTTTAGGTACAAGTGGAGAATAAAAGCTCTTCAAGCTAGGTAACAACATGGATATGTTGCTTTTACACAAAATAAATTCCTAATACAAGCAGCAACTCGATGTTGTTCTTTATAGTACCTATCAGCAGCAAAAGTAATGAGACAGTAGTTGGGTGTATTTTTGTAAAAAGTAAGTGCTAAAATGGTGATGAGTTGCAGTTCAAATCACCCTTCATTGTGACTTAGAGTGCAGCTTTCATCAATGTAGAAAAGGAGCCTTTGCTTTTGCTGTCTAGTATTCAGAGGTCAGTTGTAGGAATGTTTCATCCCTTGGATTCAGTAAAACTCCACATTCGCAATTTTGTTCAGTGTTCTCAACAATTCCTGTATTCTGCATGTATTAAATGATCAGGTGATTCAGAAGCTGGGTTCTTATATGGGCCATATATAGGGTTTCATGTTCTTGTCCAGTATGTTTTCATGTCTCATGACTTTGTAGTGACATGTAAAAGTTTGGGGACTCTGCTCAAAATTTCTGGGATTGTGAGTAGCTGTTTCCAAAAGGCATAAAGCTGACATAAACTTAAATTTAAGCAAGGCTGCTTCTTTATTTCTGTCTGTTAAGAGTTTCAAAAGAACAAAAAGGAAAAGGGCCTGATGTAAAAGGGGACCCTGAATAGTCAGTACTTAGTAATGCCCCCTTTAGCATGTGTCACGGCTTTTAAACACTTTTTGTGACCTTCTAAGAAAGCAATTCTTGTTTAGAGGATTTTCACCCATTCTTATTTGAAAAAGACTTCTACTTCCAGTTTCTTGGGCCAACCTACATGCACTGCTCTGTTGAGGCCTATACACCAATATTTGATGAACTTTAGCTTGGGACACTATGAGGGCCATGGCAAACCTTCAGCTTGCACCTCAAGGTAAATCCATTATGAATTTTAAAGTGTATTGAGAATCATTATCCTGTTGTAGAAGCCATCCTATTTTTAATCTTCAGTGTTTTTACAGTTGGTGTTTTTTTACTTCCAGAATTTTCTGGTATTTAATTTAATCCATTCTTCCTTCTACCGGTGAAATGTTTCCCATGCCGCTAGCTGCAACACAAGCCCTAAGCTTGAATGATCCATCCTTGTGCTTAACAGTTGGAAAGGTGTTTTTTTTTCATGAAATTCTGCACCCTTTTTTCTACATACAAACCTTTGCTGATTGAGATCACAAAGTTTAAACTTCATCAGTCCACAGGACTTGTTTCCAAAATGCTTCGGACTTGTTTAGATGTTCCTTTGCAAAGTTCTGAAGCTTAATCTTGTGTTGAGGATGCAGGAAAGGTTTTCCATGAAGGTCATATTTGTGTGCCACAACTCCTAAGTCTGCTAAATCTACCTGAAGGTCTTTTGCCTTTCTAGCAATCCTTTTCTTGGTCTTCTAGAACCTCAACGTGACTGCTCCTGTTAACTGGCACTTCTTCATTACATACCGATCTGAGGAAACTCCTGCCTTGTGGGCATCAATTATCTTAATATTCAGAGTGCTGGACATGGAAACCATGGCTCCTGTCTTCACTTTAAAATTGTACAAAGCAAAATAATACAGTAATCTTGCTTAAACATTTGAAAGAATGTTTCATCTGTATGCCTTTTGGAGATGAGTATATTTTCTGTTCCACTTAACGTCTCGCATTAACTGAAATTTTGATCAGGGATCCCTAAATTTTGCATGCTAATGCAGATCCCCAGATGGCCTCCCAAAAGGGGACTGGTCAAGTCTCAGTGTTATTATTTGTTGGCCACACATGCTTTTTTTCCTGGAGCTTTCTTGTATGTGTGTTACAAAAGGGAAGATCAATATCAGAAAGAGAACTTGATCCTTTTTAGAACCTGCTGATAGCATCTCACACCTTTAAACATCCATTGTCATTACCCATCTTGTAAATGTGACATTTTTGTTATCAAGTACTATTCCCACTTAATATTGGCTCTGCTTCTGTTAGTATGATAATATGAATGTTGCAGGAGTTTCCTTCTGTATCCTTTGTTTTAGAGAATGTTGTGCCATTTGTTAATAACAGAGAGAAAAATATTAAACATATTGAGGGAGGGAAAAGCTATTTTAAATTATTTGGGGCTTTTTTGCTATATTTATTTTGTTGTATTACGAATCATATTTGTAGGAGGACAGAAGACAAATGTATTTTTCATTAGTGCGAAAAGCTATTTTACTTTTTGTACATTTTCTCCATGTAAGCAGTCTTTAAAGCAATATAATGTTCCATCATATATCTGCATGTTGTTTTTGTTGCCTTAATAATGGCTGCATTCACTGTGGCTTTTTCACCTGTCCCTGTCGTTGCCCAATACCCTGGTGTGGTTGACCAATGTAGTCAATAAAGCTACGCTTTCTGTGTATCCATGCAGTCTCTGTTCTGCTCTGTTCTCTTCTCCTCAGACTCAGACTTAATAACATGTTACTTCAAAGCCTCAGTCATTAACTGTTAAAAACTATGACTTTCTAAGAGTTTACAGGCAGTCTGGAAAGCACATTTTATGTTTCAGTAGTAGCAGTGTTGAAACACATTTGTTGCCTTCCAGTGTTATAAGGAGGTGATGCCTCAGATCTTAATAACTATAGACCCATCTTGAAAATGTCATGTATAAAGTCTTAGAATCCCAAGTAAATTATTAACTGAAGACATTTCTCCTTTGAAATTCAGTTGTGTCAAGAGTGCCAATCTGATTTTAGATAAAAGCATTTAGAAAAAAACACTGCAATCAATTTCAAAATGTCTACAAAAAATTGGTTTTGACCACAGAGCTACCAACTGCGTTAGAAATGATCTCTCTGATGGACAGCATTGTGTGGCCCTGGGTAAAATCAGCGTTACTACCAGTAACTAAAGGCGTCCCTCAAGGTTGCATCCTCGGACCAGTATTATTTAATACTTGTATTCATGACATTGACACCTCCATTGTGGATTGCAAAATGCATTTATATGCTGACGACAACATTCTGTACTGCTTGATTGACTAAATTAGTGCCGCTGGGGAAAAATTGCAGTATTCTTTTAATGCCCTACAGTTGCCTTTCTACAATCATAAACTAGTCTTAAATGTTAAGAAAACTACTCATTGTATGCCATTGTACATGATAAAAAAATTTCATTGTAAATAATGCATTTTATTTGACTCATTCCCATTCCTGGATAACCCTTTAGGTGCCAAGAGCTGTTACTGAACTGGGAAAATCTGCATTTAGCTACAGCACACCAGTAAGCTGGAATTCTTTACAGGAAGTTCTAAAGCTTCATGTGCTGGTGTCAGAAGAACATTTTAAACTTTTAGTCTCTAACTGCCTCCACCCAGCCTGCAATTAGTTTATTTGATTTTAATTAACACATAATTATATATTGCTACACTTTAGTTGTTTTACATTATTATTTTTTTGATTTAATCAACTTTGAAGTTACTGCTAGTTATGGTTTTGTCTTTAATTCTTTTTCCCCTTTTTCTTATTATTTTATCTCTTTTTAATCTGTTATTCATTAAATTATGTTGATTTTTTTCACTATTAAATTTACTAAGTTTTTACAATCTATTTTTATACTCTTTTTTTCTGTATTGGCTTTGCTAAGGGTTTAAATAAAGGTTGATTGATTTATTTTAAGATGCACTTGATAACTACAATACTAGAGAGTGCATTCTTACTCTCCAAGAGTCAAAAGATGAAAAAGAAGCTACCTAAATTATTTGAGGCAGCTAATGAAAAATGTCTTTATACAATAGGCCTATTTCATGTGAAAGGATTTTGATTTCCGTAATCATAACAAATTAGAACTTGAACACCCATTTATACTTGTTTAAAAGTTAAAGTAAAAGCACCATATACGTCATGGATTCTCCCTTTGTCCTTCTGAGAATGTCTCGGTCCCTCTGTGGTAGCCCTCTGCCTTTTTGTTTTCATGCCTCCACCTTTACAATATAAATGTTTGAAAATATAACATTGCAAGGCTGCATGTGCACTGTGATATGTGTGTATACGTGTAGTCTGATCAAATGTTTGCCAAAAAAACAACACATTGATTAATAGTAGTAATAGTTATGACAGTAATAATGGCAATAATCAAATGGAAAATAAGTCAATAACTGAGTGATAAATAAGTGATTATACAAAAACAAAACAGACAAATAAACAAATGAAAAAAGTAATGTTGGTGTATTGAACTGTACCAATTTGCAATTAACATCTCTGTCACATAGATTTGTGTTTTTGTGTGTGCGTGTTTATGTTTATGTATTAATGCAAGAAAGCACTCATGGAAAGACCCTCAGATATGTGGTATGGTTATGGGTGTATGTTGTATTCGTAATGCTGTGATGAGTTTGGTAGTTTTGTCTTAAACAGATGCTGAAAACGTATCCATTGATACATGATCTGTAAGTAGATTTTTCTAATGGTAATATTTATTTCCAATTCATCAGAATATTTTTGGTGAATGTTAGCACCACCAATATTGCTCTAATGTTTGTCTTGATTATCCTGATTGCTGATGTGTCACACAAACACAGTGAGAAAGCAATCCATAACATTTCCAGAAGTGTTTAGTGGGATATGTATATACAGTGCCCTCCACAAATATGGGCTCCCCTGGTAAACATGAGGTCAAATGAACCAATTTTATGTTGATTTTATGGTGTAATCATTGTCCTACTGGAAGATCCAAACTATGGACCAGTTTAAGCCAAACCCACCTCTGGCGTTTGCTACCAAAACCTCATATATTGGTCTCATCTGACCACAGAACATGGTCCCAATGAAAGTTCCAGTTAATGTTTGGCAAACTGTAGGCACTTGAGTTTGTTGGTCCTTGACAGAAGGGGCTTTCTCCTGGCAGCCCCAAACCAACTTGTAGTTATATGAGTGGTGTTTGATTGTTTTCTGGGAGATGATCGGACCCTGAGACTTAACTAATTTCTAAAATTCCCCATCTGTGATTCTTGGCAATTCTTTTTCCACTCAAACCATCCTCACTGTGCACGAGTTCAACATAGAATAAGAATAGCAAATTCTCAACATCTCCGGTTGTTTTAAATGTATTAATCTTAATTATTGACCTCATAGCTGATATGGATATTTTTGACAGTTTAGATATTTTTGTAGCCATTTCCTGTTTTGTGCAGCTCAACAATCTTTTGTCGTATATCAGTGCTGTATTCTCTGATCTTTCTCATAGTGGTGTGTGACTGAGGGCATTTGGCCCATGTCCCACCTTACATTTATACCCTAGTGAGACAGAAAATCATGGCTGACCATGTAAGTGCTCCTAATTGCTCAGGTAACCTTTAAAATATAAAAAATGAATGGGAATACACTACATTTGGATTTCACTTTAAGAATTTCTGATGCCTACAACTGAGGCACACGCAAAAATATTCCATGACCAGATTTTCCTTAAATCATCATACATTAAATCATACCTGGGCATAAATGTGTAACTACAACACCTATTACAGTGTGCACAAAATACAACTACACTGTTTTTATTTTGAAGGCAACCGTTTTGATTTTAAATTTGCGTCTGTCCGGTCAGTGAAGTGTGCACCTTCACTCAAGTGTGCCAGCGAATGTGTTGGACCGCTTTCAAGAACTTAGCTTTTAGCACCTAAATATGTCAGCTAACATTAAAAAAGAAAGATTGATGCAGAATGCAGAGTTTTAATGAGGCATTTCTAAATATTCTAAATATTTATTTAGAATAGAGAAATACAAGAACTTGACTGAGGCAGAGTGGGCCTGGGCATTTGCAGATTTGCTAGGGAAGCTGCAAAGGCAGCAAGGATTTTTTACAAAGCTCCACTTATCCAGGGATGCAGCAGTCAACACCAGCTTTGTACAGTAAGCCATTGTCTGATGGGGAGTTGTGGGAGGGAGAGCTGTGATGTCTGTGATACAGCCCGGTAACTTATCTTTGTATATGGGATAATGAAAAACTTTGACACGACGGAGGAGCTGGCAGCTATGCGGTCAATGAAAGGGACTACGATGGTGAGTGATTTGTTCACCTAGGTAAATGCATCCATGGACAAGCTGGGACTAAAATTGGGACAAACTGGTAAGTGTTACAACCGATGGCTGTCCAAATCTAACAGGGAAAAACATCAGACTTTTTAAGCGGATGCAAGATAAAGTGACAGAAATGAACCCAGAGCTGAAATTGATATTTTTGCATTGTATTATTCATCAGGAGGTCTTGTGCTTGTCAGTGCTAAAAAATCAGCAATGTTGTTGATGTTGTAACTAAGATACAGCGCCCTCCACAATTATCGGCACCCCTCAAATGTGTTCTTAGGCTCCTAAGATTTTTTTTTTAAACAATATAGGACAACAATGCAAAAAAGAGAAAAATCCAACCTTTAATTCATTTATTCAGTGGGGGAAAAATCCCACATTAAGAAATAATTCTTTTTCATTTTACATCTGTGCCACCATTATTGGCACCCCTGATGTTAATACTTTATACAACCCCCTTTTGCCAACAAGACAGCACTTAATCTTCCCCTATAACATTTCACAAGATGGGAGAATGCAGAGAGAGGGATCTGTGACCATTCCTCTTTTCACAATCTCTCTAAATAAGTCCAGAGTCCTGGATCCTCTCCTATGCACTCTCCTCTTCAGCTCACCCCACAGGTTCTCGATTGGGTTGAGGTCTGGGGACTGAAGTGGCCATGGGAGGAGCTTGATTTTGTGTCTGGTGAACCATTTTTGTGTAGATTCAGCCACATGTTTAGGTCATTATTTGGCTGAAAGACCCAGTGATGACCCACCTTCAGCTTTTGGGCAGAGGCCACCAGATTTTGATTTAAAATGTCCTGGTATTTCAAAGAGTTCATAATGCCATGCACTCTAACAAGGTTCCTGGGGCCTTAGGAAGAGAAACAGGCCCACAGCATCACTGATCCTCCCCCATACTTCACGGTGGGCATGAGGTTATTTTCAACATGCTCATCTTTTGTGTTATGCCAGACCCACTTGGAGTGTTTGTTACCAAAAAGCTCTATCTTGGTCTCATCTGGTCCCAGTTAGCAAACTCCAGATGTTTATGTTTATGCTTGTAAGTGAGAAAAGACGTTTTCTGTGCATGCCTCCCAAACAGCTTGTTGGCATGTAGATAGCACCTGATGGTTGTTATGGAGACTTTGTGACCCCAAGATGCTACTCTTTGATGCAATTCCTCTAACAGTGAGCTTTGGAGAACTTTTTACTTCTCTTACCATCCTCCTCACTGTGCCTGGTGCTGAGATAAACTTGTGTCCTCATCTAGGCTTGTTTGCCACTGTAAACTTCTTGATGATTCCTCTGACTGTAGATATGGGCAGGTGTAGGCGAGTGGCTATTTTCTTGTACCCATTGCCTGACTTATGAAGGTCGACACACAGCTGCCTTACATGAATGGTGTGTTTTCTTGTTGAAGAGTGGAGAAATAGGCACGTCATATTTATACCCCAGGGAAACAGGAAGTGATGAATTACTGATTAAAGGTTCCTAGATACTCTGATCAACTTTAGAAACTACAGTAGAAATTACAGAAATGTTTCAATTACATTTATTTTCTAGGAATTGTTAGGGGGGCCATTAATTGTGGAACAGGTAATTTTATGGAAAATAATGATTTCATAGTCAGGAATTTTTTAAGGTTACATTTTTTTCTACAATTTTCAGTGTGAGATTATGCTTCTGAAATAAAAATGTAATTTATTTTAAGGCTTTTAACACATCTTAACGAGGGGTGCCAATAATTGTGGAGGGCGCTGTAATTCATTTCATCAGGGCAAAAGCACTGAATACCAGATTCACAGAATACATGTGAGATGGCTCAGCCTTGGCAAGGTGCTTAAAGGTGTATTGAGACTTGATAGAGCAAGATAAAAGCATAAATGAGACTTGAGAGAAGAAAGGCAAAGACACCCCAGAGCTCTTAGATACACACTGGATTGTAGATCTGGCTTTTGCTATTGATGCCACTACGCTAATGAATGAACTAAATATCAAGCTGCGGGGGACTTTCGGTATGGCGGACTAGAGCAAAGACATGTCAGCGAGGAGCTCCGGGCCAAATCTTGTTTTTCCACTATATTTCAAGACAAATTCGACGCCTAAGAGGTATAGATAATCAGCTAATAAACTCTGATACTCAGAAGTACTGTCTAACATGAGCAGCGCAGAACAGAAACAGTCGAACACTCAACCTCCTGCAGCCAGAGCCTCCACTACGTTAGCTGGAAAGCTAGCGACAATGGCAATGTCGGCTTTAGCTAGAGAGATGGAGAAGGGGAGGGAAAGAACAGACCACAGTGAGAGCGGCTCTTCTGATTTTCTCTCAATGAAGCAGTTAGTCACAGAACTTACTAAAAATCGAGTGACCCTCTTGGAAGACATTTCAACCCTAATACAAGTCTTGTTCAGGCCATTACAAACAGCATTTGACACTTTGCAAGGTGCAGAGAGCGCCTTGTTTCAGCTGAAGCCCTCGCTTGCTCTGAGAGTCTCTCAAGGGCCAAGCCTACCATTGAGCATTTACACAAAGAAAACGCTACCCTCTTGGATCGCCTGGACAACCTTGAAAATAGGTCTCACAGATCCAATCTTCGATTTCTCAGTATAGAAGGTAGTGAAGACGACCAAGATTGTATTCAGTTCATCTCAAATATTCTGGTGGAGGCGATGGGACAGAACGCTTTCATTAAGCCCCTGAAGCTGGAGAGAGTACATTGTTTGCTTGGGTTGAAACCAGACCTTTGGTGGTGTGCTTTCACAGATACAGGGAGAAAGAGAAGGTGATTAGATGGGTAAGAGAACACGGCATAACCTATAGAGGAAGCAAGCTAGGAGTCTACCCTGATCTGAGTGTGGCTCTGGAACATTGACAAATTCTGCACAGTTTGTAAATAAGTTGGATGTTATAGATGTCAAGATTTGTTATCTTTTCAATGGTCGCCTCCGCTGTGAATTTTCTCTTGTGTGGAAAATATTGGAAGTCTTGGAATATAGTTAGGTGGCACATAGCCTGCAGTTGACCAAGTAATAAGAGGTTAATGTAGGCAATGGTTAATCTTGTTAAATTGTTCTCTTCTAATTATTTTTTTGTTTGGTTTAGAGTCAAGTCTTATATTTTACTTCATGGCCAGGACAATGCTGCTTATGTGAACTCTTCTCTGCAGGCTTACATCTTCTTCTTAGGGTCGATTAATCATTTTTGTTCATATTTTACTAAGTACATATGAGTAAATACTGAGACAAAGTCAGAAGGGGGCGCTATTCGCTTTGTTAGCTGGAATGTTAAGGGCTTAAATGGACCTATTAAAAGAACCAGGATATGTTCCCTTCTTAAAGCATTGAGGGCAGAAGTTATAAAAAAATAACTTCTGCCCTCAATGCTTTAAGATGGGAAAATATCCTGGTTCTTTTAATAGGTCCATGCAAAAAAGCAAGAAACACATTTAAGAAACATCGATCATATTAGACTTGAACAACCATCACCTCAGATATTCAACCTGACTTCAATGCACTTGTTCAAGGCCAAAATAGTCTAAATTTTTGTCATTGAATACAAAAAGAACTGAGGTAGAACAAACAAAGTTGGGTGCACTTATCTTATTGCTTTTCTGTATAAAGTTAATGTGATGCTGGTCTTTGAAAAACATGTTATTTTATGTCAGGTTGTGATGTTCGTCTTTTTAAACATTGCAAAAGTTTACAATTTTCTAAACTGAACAATCACAAGTTCGTTAAACAATGGTATAATTCTGTGCTCCACATTTTCGTTGTATCATTTCAATGTTTCCATTTTTTTATAAAGGGATATATATATATATATACACACAGTATATATGCATTGGGCAGACATGAGTTAAATATATTAGTCTGGCCCCCTAAAACCATTCCAATTTCTCATGTGGCCCCTTGGGAAAATTAATTGCCCATTTGTGCCTTAAATAAAGCTTAGATCTTTGCTAATATTTTGAATGAAAGATCTAATTAATAAGTAATTATTTTTGTACAGCTTATTTTGCTTATGATTATCAGGGGTGCCAATATTTGTGGAGGGTACTGTAGTTGTCTGGTGTGTTTAATGAACGATTCAAGTGAATTTCAGTGTCTACCAGTCCCATTTTAGATCATATCATTTCTGGCCAGTGTAGAGTACTTTCTGAATTACTTTGTATTTGATAAGGTGAAGGTGTTGTTAGTCATGTTAAAAGTGTTTTTGAGAACGTTTGTCCAGACACTGGCAGTGGGAGTATCCTCTTCCCATTTTCTCATTAACAAAGAAATTGTTGGTCTGATTGAGATATTAATCTATAAATTATATTTGAGTTTTTGAATGTATGATAGATATCAGTTAGAGGTATTCAAGAAACTAGTTGTTATTCCATGTCTAGATTAGATGTAAGGATGCAAACTTACTATTCTGAAAGATGTGATTGAAATGTGTAACATCTTTTTCTATCCATTTTTATGGATTTGGTCTTTTTTTTTTTAATTGCTATTAAGTTAGGGTTGTGTCATACTTAAGAGTTTGTTTTCTCCATTTGGTTGACTGTATACTGTAGTTGACTGGAAAAATGTTGAAAGTTAGGGGCTAATTCTAGATGATTTGTTTTTCCAGTAAAACTTGATGATGGAGTCTAAATTTTAAAAGCAAGTGGTGGGAAGTTGAAAAGGAGTAATTTACTTTTGGTATTACTGTCTGTTGATGGTAGGTATTCTGCCAATGAGGGATTGTGGAAGGTTCATAGAACGTTTATTGTTTATAGCTGTTAGCAATGGATTGAAAATAGGTTTGGGCAGCTACGACGGCTGCATGTGGACTTTGATGTCCAAATACATGATATGCAGGGTGCGTAAGGGAATGGGTAGGGACTGGACAATGGTGTCTGACTGACAAGTTCATGAAGGATGGTTGATTTTATACAATTAAAAGTAGGGCAAGCATAAAACACATTTCATATGTCATAGAACTGTAAGAAAATTACATAGAGACCTAAATCCTTAACTTGGCTGAAGAAACCTGTACAATCATGACACCGTTGTTCTACACGCTCAGAAACACTGAAAAGGCACTTACAGCACGCCAGAAGCGCCCAAATGCTATAGAAAGAGGAGAAACGCTATGCAGTGATCTCATAAAACATTACGATTATAAACAAAAATTTCAGACATAAAACACATTTCATATGTCATATTACTGAAATAAAAACACATTTTATGACATAGAGACCTAAATCGTTAACTCTTGTAAAAAAAACCTGCCCATTAATGAAACCGATTCAGGCTTTCTGAGCGTATAGAACGACGGTTTCATTATTGGAAGGGTTTCTTCACCCAAGTTAAAGATTTAGGTCAATATGTAATAAAATGTGTTTTTAATTCAGTTATATGACATATCAAGTGTGTTTTATGTCAGAAATATCCGTTTAATAAACATTGTAGTGTATTCACGGTAAGAGATCACTGCATAGCGTTTCTAGCCTTTCTAAAGAGATTAGGCGCTTCAGGCGTGCTGTAAACGCGTTTTTAGGCTTTCTGAGTGTAGGAATTTGGAATAATGGGATAGCAAACTTGTGAAAAGTGTCTATTCGGTTCTATACAGACCACAATTTGAAGTCCCATAAAACAGGTAAATCAGAGTGTTATCATATCAGACCACCATATTCCTGAAGAACACTCTCGATTGTATTCATGGTATGAGGAAGAAGTGATATTACACTAGGAACTGGGAGTAATGGGATGGAAAACTTGTGAAAAAAGTGGATTCATTTCTGTATAGAACACAATTTGGAGTACAATAAAACAGGCAAATCAAAATATCAACTCAGACCGGCATATTCCTCAAGAACTCTCTCACCGGTACTCATGTTATAAGGAACAGGTGATATTACTGTTGGAGTTTGGAGTAATTGGATAGAAAACTTGTGAATAGTGTCTATTTGGCTCTATACAGTCCAAAATTTGAAGCCCCAATAAAATAGGCAAATCAAACTTTTATCATATACGACCAGCATGAACTTAAAGAACCCTCTCTCACGTACTCATGGTATGAGAAACAAGTGATTTTAGAGTAGGAACTTGGAGTGATGGGATGGCAAGCTTGTGAAAAGTGTGAATTCAGTTAGACCACGATTTGAAGTCCCATAAAAAAAGCCAATCAATGTGTTTTCATGTCCGACCATGATATTCCCAAAAAACACTGTATCATGTAATCATGGCATGAGTACCAAATGCTTTTACAATAGGAATTGTAAAAAAGTCAAATTGGAATTTTGACTTTTGTCAAAAGTGTTTATTCAGTTCTGTACAGACGACAAATTGAACTCCCATAGAACAGGTAAATCAGAGTGTTATCATATCAGACCACCATATTCCTGAAGTACACTCTCTCATGTATTCATGTTATGAGGAACAAGTGAAATTACTGTAGGAATTTGGAATAATGGGGTGGCAAACTTGTGAAACGTGTTTGTGTGATTCTGTATATACCAGTATTCAAAGTCCCATGAAACAGGCAAATGAAAGTGTTTTCATATTGGTCCACCATATTCCTAAAGAACACTCTCTTATGTACTCATGGTATGAGGAATAAATTATCTCACAGTAGGAACTTGGAGTAATGGGAAAGGAAGCGTGAAAAATTTCTATTCGGTTCTATACAGACCACAATTTGAAGTCCCATAAGACAGGTAAATCAGAGTGTTATCATATCAGGCCACAATATTCCTGAAGAACACTCTCGACTGTATTCATGGTATGGGGAAGAAGTTATTTTACAGTAGGAACTTGGAGTAATGGGATGGCAAACTTGTAAAAAGTTTGAATTCGGTTTTGTATAGACCACTATTTGAAGTCCCATAAAAAAAAGCTGGTCAAAGTGTTGTCATATGAGACCACCATATTCCCGGTTATCACTCTATCATGTACTCATAGTATGAGCACCAAGTGCGTTTACATTAGGAATTTGGAGTAATGGAAAGCAAATTTGTGAAAAGTGTCTATTCGGTTCTATACAGACCACAGTTTGAACTCCCATAAAACAGGTAACTCAGAGTTTTTTCATATCAGACCAGCATAATCCTAGAGTAAACTACATCATGTACTCATGATACGAAGAGCAAGTGATATTATTGTAGGAATTCCGAGTAATGGGATGGCAATCATTTGAAAAGTGTATGTGTGATTCTGTATATACCATAATTTGAAGTCCCATAAAACAGGCAAATCAAAGTGTTATCATATCAGACCAACATAATCCTAAAGTACACTCCTTCATGTACTCATTATAAGAAGAACAAGTGATAATACTGTAGGATTTCGGAGTAATGGGATGGCAAACTTGTTAAAAGTTTGAATTCATTTCAGAACACAGTTTGAGGTGCCATAAAATATGCAAATAAGTGTGTTATCATACCACATTATTCCTGAAGAACACTCTCTCATGTATACATGGGATGAGGAACAAGTGACATTACTGTGGAAACTTGGAGTACTGGGGTGGCAAACTTGTGAAAAGTGTCTGTGTGATTCTGTATATACCACTAGTTGAAGTCCCTTAAAACAGGCAAATCGAAGTTTGATCATATTTGACCATCATATACCTAAAGCACTGGCTCTCATATACTCATTTAAGGAAGAACAAGTGATATGACTGTAGGAATTTGGAGTAATGGTTTGGCAAACTTGTGAAAAGTGTGAATTCGTTTCTGTATAGACCACAATTTGACATCCATTAAAAGAGGCAAATAAGAGTGTTGTCATAGTTATACGTGACATATACGTATATAGTTAGACCCTTTTATCCAAAGTGACTTACAAATAATGTGGTACATAGAACAAGGTTCTGGTCTGAAATGATAAAATCTTGATTTTTTTTTTTTTATGGGACTTCAAATTGTAGTCTATACACAACCCAAGTCACACTTTTCGCACGTTTGCCATCCCATTACTCCAAATTCGTACTGTAATTTCACATGTTCCTCATACCATGAGTACCTGAGAGAGTGTTCTTTGGGAATATGGTGGTCTGAAATGAATAACACCTGTTTTATGGGAGTTCAAATTGTGGTCTGTATAGAACCGAACAGAAACTTTTCACAAGTTTGCTATCCCATTATTCCAAATTCCTACTGTAAAAGCACTTGTTACTAATACCATGAGTACATGATACAGTGATTTTTGGGAATATGGTGGTCTGATATGAAAACACTGTGATTGCCTCTTTTTAAGGGACTTCAAATAGTGGTTTATATAAATCCGAATAGACACTTTTCACAAGTTTGCTATCCCATTACTCCAAAGTCCTACCGTAAAAGCACTTCATAATCATACCATGAGTATATGATACAGTTTTTTGACAATATGACTGTCTTATATGATAACATTCTGATTTGCTTATTTTATGGGACCACAAATTTTGGTCTATACAGAAACGAATTCACACTTTTCAGGAGTTTGCCATCCCATTACTCCACATTTCTATTGCAATATCACTTGTTCCTCATATCACGAGTACATAAGGGAAAGTTCTTTAGCAGTATGATGGTCACATATGAAAAGACTTTGATTTGCTTGTTTTATGAGATTTCAAATAGTGGTATATGAAGAACCACACAGACAGTTTTTACACGTTTGCCATCCCATTACTCCAAATTCCTACTGTATTATCACTTGTTCCTCAAACCATGAATCCATGAGAGAGTGTTTATCAGGAATATGTTGATAATCCGATAATCTCCTGATTTACCTTGTTTCACGGGAGTTAAAATTGAAAAAACTTTTCACAAGTTTGCTATCCCATTACTCCAAATTCCTACAGTAAAAGCACTTGGTACTCATACCATGAGTATATGATACAATGTGGTGGTCTGATACAATAACTCTCTGAATTGCATATTTTTTTGGACCTCAAACTGTTCTCTATACTGAAACTAATTAAAACTTTTCACAAGTTTGCCATCCCATTAGTGCAAATTTCTACTGTAATATCACTTGTTCCTCATAACATGAGTACACAAAGGAGTTTTCATTAGGATTATGTTGGTGGGACATGATTGCACTTTGATTTGCCTTTTTCATGGGACTTCAAATAGTGGTCTACACAAAACCGAATACTTCAAATTCCTGCTGTAAAATCACTTGTTCCTAATTCCATGAGTAGAGGATGCAGTGTTTGTCAGGAATATCTTGGTCTGATATAATAACACTCTTATTTGGTTATTTTATGGGACTTCAAATAGTGGTATATGAAGAACCACACAGACTATTTTCACATGTTTCACATATTAATAGTCTGGGGGAAGAGCTTTTTCTTATAAAGCCCCCAAACTCTGGAATGATCTTCCAGAAACTGTTCGGGACTCAGACACAGTCTCAATCTTTAAGACTAGGCTGAAAACTCACTTGTTCAGTTTAGCTTTTGGTAGGTGATGTTCCCCCCTAGATAAAGGCAGCAGATCCAGGGGTCCATGGACACAGGGAATTATAGTAAAGTGAGACACTGGTGCTGTCGTCCCGCTGCTCGGACGCGGTCACTCAAGTTTGTGGACGGTGGATTGGAGGGATGCCAAACTGTTTCAGAGTGCTGCCGTGTCTGTGTGTCCTTCTGGTTCTCTCCTTTTAGTTTAGCTGTCATCGTCAGATCTGCCGGAGTCGTTAGCCACAGTCTGTAAATGTTCACATTCCCTGTTTATGTACAAACGGATAGAATAAAACTAATTCCATCTACCTGCTTTCTTTCCGAGTATACAATCACCCATATGTCCGGCTGGACACTGAAGGACGACCGACTGCTGAGCCCTCCTGCTACCCACTTCAGACCAGCTGCCCACGCCCCAGCTGCCACCACCTGCCTTGGACGAGCTGCCCACCCCACGCTGATGTTCTCATAGACTCCTAGTTATTCCTAATACCAATATTACTGCTATTAATATTAGTAGTATAATCACTTGTAGGTAGTTTGACCAGAGGAGGATGGGTCCCCCCTGATGAGCCTGGTTCCTCCCAAGGTTTCTTCCTCAGTTCTGAGGGAGTTTTTCCTTGCCACTGTTGCCCCTGGCTTGCCCACCGGGGGGTTTCTGTACATTCTTACAGTCCTGTTGAAACTTTGTCTTTTCCGAAATTCTGTAAAGCTGCTTTGTGACAACATCCGTTGTAAAAAGCGCTATACAAATAAATTTGATGAATTTGATGATGTTTGCCATCCCATTACTCCAAATTCCTACTGTATTATCACTTGTTCCTCAAACCATGAATACAGTGTTCATCAGGAATTTGGTGTGATCCAATTACATCCTGATTTACCTGTTTCACGGGAGTTAAAATTGTGGTCTGTGTTGAACAAAATATACACTTTTCACAAGTTTGCTATCCCGTTACTCCAAATTCCTACAGTAAAAGCAATTGTTACTCATACCATGAGTAAGTGATACAATGTTCTTCGGGAATATCTTGGTCTGATACGATTACACTCTTTCTTGCCTCTTTTATGGGACCTCAAATTTTAGTCTACAGTGTTCCCTTGTTTATCTCGGGTGTTACGTTCCAGGACCACCCGCGATAAACGAAAATCCATGAAGTAGGAATGCTATATTTATTTAAGTATTTATACACTATTTTAAGGCTTTATAAACCCTCCCCCACACTTTTACGCTACATAAACCTTTCCCATTCCCTTAATAACCATTCCCACACTTCTGTGCATGTATTGTACCTTTACACTTACTGTGTGTTGTTTACAATCTCATGTAGGCAAGTAGCGTCTCAGGCGGGCGATGCTGCTTCTCGTTTTCGGTGTGTATTCATCAATATGCACTATTTACTGTAAATTGTAATATTTTATGATTTATAACATTCCTTTATTGTTAGAATTAATATTTTTAATATATTTTTATACATTTTGGGATTTTTTAATGTAAAAAACGTGATGCAGCGAGTCCGCAAAAGGTGAAAAAGGCGGAGTGGCGAGGGAACACTGTATACAGAAACGAATTCACAATTTTCACAAGTTTGTCATCCCACTACTCCAAATTCCTACAGTAATATCACTTGTTCCTCATAACATGAGTACAGGAGAGAGTGTTCTTTAGGTCTCTAATGTTTGGATATGAAAACACCTTGAATTGCCTGTTTTATGGGACTTGAAATAGTGGTATATACTGAATCACACTGACACTTTTCACAAGTTTGCCATCCCATAACTCCAAATTTCTATTGTAATATCACTTTTTCCTCATAACATGAGTACATTAAGGAGCTTTCATTAGTTGTGCCATAAAACCATCAGTGATGCTCTGATTCTGACCAAATTTGACATGTACATTCAAAATTTTGCCTGCATTCCACTGAGTCTGAAGGTTTGATGATGGATGTTTTCTTACCACCTTGGGTTTATATCAAATTCCCTCTATTTTTAATTCAAAACAATCTGTGGAGTCTGAACATGAATAAATATTAAAAACATTGTAACTTTTAAGCACAGTGTGGCTGCAAGATTTGAATAAATCATTGTGACTTGGCTTAGTCTGACCTCAAAGCAATTGTCTAATTATAACCAAATTTGAAACATTGTATAGAGTGGCAAACAGTGACAGGGAATGTTCCCATATGTCACTTGTGACTCACCATGAAAACACTGCCCTTCCCATCAGAAGACGCTAAAGCAAAAGACAACTTGCAGCAATGTAAAGTTTGTGTCTCGAGAGCCTTGTAAAACCCAAGATGTTAATAATTTTCGAAAACTTCTGAAGTTAATGGAGACCTAATGAAGTGCTTAAACCCCATACAGATCTGGATGTTTATTCAATTTAATTCAAGTTTATTTGTATATTGCTTTTTACAACAATGTTGTCACAAAGCAGCTTTACAGAAGTTTGAAAACATACAGTTATAACATAATATCCCCCAGTGAGCAAGCCAGAGGTGACGGTGGCAAGGAAAAACTCCCTCAGACTGGAGGAAGACCCATCCCCCTCTGGTCAAACAGTATTTACAATTTAATAAGCTAAATACCAAATAGAAGCTAAGAGGATCTCTGTCTTAAGACTGGATGGTACAGCTTTAGAAACTGCACTGGTAGAGGCAGTCTCTGACTGAGGCAGTCTCTGACTGAGTCTTTATGAAAAGTGGGTGTGAGCTGAAACAGTCCCATCATATCTCAATGCTGGTACATCTGGATGGCACAGTGATGTAATTGAGAGTGTTGCAGTTGGCACAAATGAACAGGAGAGCGAGTTGGTGATGGTGAGGAGGAGGTCATGATGTCTTCAGCAGGATGGGAGGGCAGTCATTATCTCAGGAAGAGTAAAGAGACAAAATTAGTTCTGCTCAGGAGTATGACTGTAATAAATATGATATCCCCCAGAGTGTGGCTGGTGACTCCGGCTGATCTAACTATAACAGCATATACTAAAAGGAGAGAACCAGAAGGTAACATAGATATGAGAGTACCCTGAGACACTGGGATCCCCCCACTCCAGCATCAACAAACCTGTGTGACGCGTTAAGTGGTGGGTCAACAGCACCAACATCTCAGTTTACCATAAGCCTCTATGCCCCTGAACCCCTGGAGCTCCTGCCTTTATCTAAAGGGGAAGGCTAATTATCAAAAGCTAAACTAAACAAATGTTTACAGTCTAGACTTAAAGGTTGAGACTGTGTCAGAGTCCCGAACATTTACTGGGAGATTATTCCACAATTTGGGGGCTTTGTAAGAAAAAGCTCTTCCACCCATTGAAGTCTTCTGAATTTTAGGAACCAGTAGAAAACCAGCATCCTGGGATCTGAGTAAACGAGGCGGTTTATAATGGGAAATAAGATCTTGCAGGTACTCTGGTGAGAGACCATGCAGGGCTTTATACGTCAATAAGAGAATTTTATAGTCAATACGCAATTTGATAGGAAGCCAGTGTAATGCTGCTAAAACTGGGCTGATGTGATCAGATTTCCTGGTTTTAGTGAGAACTCTAGCTGCAGCAGTCTGAACTATTTAGGTTCCTGTTGGAGCATCCTGACAACAATGCATTACAGTTGTCTAGCCTTGAAGTTATAAAGGCATGTACCAATTTTTCATGAAGGGATAACGCATTTCTTAACTTTGAAATGTTTCTGAGGTGAAGAAATGCTGTCTTTGTAATATTATCTATGTGTTGATTAAACGTTAGATCTGAATCAGTCGTCACACCAAGATTTTTAGCGATTGAACCAGGTATTACAGAGAAGTCAGCAAGATTTAACATTAAATCTGAGCATTTATTCTGAGCAGCCTTTGGACCAAGAAGGAGAACATCTGTTTTATCTGGGTTTAAAAGAAGGAAATTCTGCAGCATCCAGTTTCTTATATCTTTTACACAATCTTCTATTTTATTTAGTCTGGATTTATCATCTGGTTTGGCTGATATGTACAGCTCTGTATCATCAGCATAGCAATGGAAACTAATTCCATGTCTATTTATAACTAAGCCTAATGGTAACATGTTTAACGTGAATAACAGAGGACCTAAAACAGAACCTTGTGGAACTCCATATTTCACTTTTGTATAGTTAGATGATACATTATTTAATTGTATGAACTGAAACCTGTCAGTGAGGTAGGATGTGAACCAGGATACGCTATTCCTCTAATTCCAATAGTGTTTTGTAGTCTGTCTAAGAGAATAGAGTGATCTATAGTGTCAAAAGCTGCACTTAGATGAAGTAGTACCAGTGGCCAATACGTGGCTTTCATCAGAGGCAAGAAGAAGAACATTTGTTATCTTAACTACAGCTGTCTCTGTGCTCTGATGGGGCCTAAAACCAGATAGGAATTTTTCATGCATGTTGTTCTTATGTAGACAGGAACAGAGTTGCTGGGCTACAGCTTTTTCTAAAATCTTAGAAATAAATGATAAGTTGGAAATAGATCTGTAGCTTGACAATTCACTGGGGTCAATATTTGGCTTCTTTATCAAAGGTTTAATCACTGGTAGTTTGAATGATTTGGGTACACGACCTAGGCTAAGAGAAGAATGAATTATTCTTAAAATGGGTTTAAGTATAGCTGGTTGTACTTGTTTAAATAAGTTTGTTGGAATCATGTCAAGTGTGCATGTTGCAGAATTTGAGGAAGATATTATTTTTTCTAGTTCTGACTGCTGAAGCGGACAAAATGTTTCTAGTCTCTCTTCTATAACCACATTTTGTGTTGTTTCAGCCAAACCAGATGATGGGTAGGTTACTGGTATTGGTTGAACTTTTTGTCTAATATTCTCGATTTTGTTATTAAAAAAGTCCATGAAATCATTGCTGCTATAGTTGGCGGGTATTTGAGGTTCAGATCCTGCCTGATTTTTGGTAAGTTTTGCAGTTGCACTAAATAAAACTCTAAGATTGTTTTTGTTGATTTCGATAAGTGAGGACAGGTGTGCTGAGTGTGTTTTGATAAGTGCCTTTCTGTACCTGCTAATGTTGTCCTTCCAAGCAGAGTGAAATACTTCCAGCTTGGTTAGTCGCCATTTGCACTCTAATTTCCGTACGGTCTGTCTTAAGGTGGGTATTTCATTGTTGTACCATGGAGCGAGCTTTTATCTGTTGCATCATTTGAATTTTTATAGGTACAACGTTATCTATGGTTGATCGGAACATATTTTCTAGTCTGTTAATCTGTCTAGCTCTGTTGGGTCTAATGAAGGAAAAGCTACGGTTGATAAGCCTGGAATGCTTTCAATAAAGTGTTGAGCTGTATCTGGTGTTATTGAACACTTCATGCAATAACGGGGTGATGTATATACATTTTCACTAAGACCTAGTTCATATGAGATTAGGTAATGATCTGAAACTACTGAAGTTTGTGGAAGAACAGTTAGATTATGTATATCAACACCTAGAGTCAAAACTAAATCTAAGTGTGATTACAGTAATGTGTAGGTCCTATTACATTTTGAGTGAGGCCTACAGAGTCTAAGATAGATGAGAATGCCTTTTTAATGGATCTGCTGTGTTCTCAAAGTGAATATTAAAATCTCTTGCAATTATTACTTTCTCGGTACTCACTGCTAGATCTGCAACAAAGTCAGTGAATTCTTTTAAGAATTCTGAATAAGGTCCTGGTGGCCTATAAATACTAATTAGGTTAAGAGCGCTATTATTTGTGGTTGGATTGGTTATGTTTATGAAAAGAATCTCAAAAGAACTGAAAGTGAGACTGTGTTTCTGATTTATGTGTAATGAATTTTTATAAATGACACATATACCACCTCCTTTGCCAGATAGTCTAGGGCTGTGTACATAATTATAACCTACAGGGGTGGCTTCATTTAATGAGAAATATTCATCAGGTTTAATCCATGTTTCTGTGAGACATAATACATCAATTTTATGATAAATTATTGTATCGTTTACAATGAGAGCCTTAGAGTTGAGTGACCTTATATAAACAAACCAAACCTTAGTTCAGAGATGCTGCAGTTAGACACTGGATCTGCTATTTGTATATTAATTAAGTTATTTAAACAAAATGATGGAGATTTTCTACGTTTGTGTTTAATTCGGGGCAGTGAAACAGTCTCGATATAGTTATACCTACGTAGGTGACGTCTCAAGGCAGCGAGCAGACGGTCGGTTTAGCTGCTGCCTGGTCCTGGCTCTGGACAGTCAGCAACTATCTATCCTGCTCTGCCGACTAACTAACAGACTATGGGCTATGCTGCGTGATAGCAGAGTGGCGCCCTCCCATGTGGGGTGAACACCGTCCCACCCTACGAGACCAGACTTCCCCTCAAACTTTGACCAATTATCTATAAAGCCCACATGATTTTCTGCACACCACTTGGACATCCAGCAGTGTAGTGCCCAAAGCCTGCTTTAAGCTTCAGCACCCCGTCATCTTGGAATAGGGTCAGAGCATATTACAGCATCGGTCGTCGTATGGGCTATTTTGACCACCTCTTTGGCGCCCTGGCTCCTGGTAAGCAGATAACTCTAGCTGCTGGTGACCCTAAAGGAGTAGCTAATTTCACGTGTCGCACAATAGAGCTTCCTATAACCAGAGCACCTCTGACAGGCTCCTCGGTGGGTGTTTCACTGAGTGGAGAAAACCTGTTTGACACATGAATAGGTGGAGTGTGGTGCTCAGGTGGGCTAGCTTTAGCTTTAGCTTTAGCTTTGTTAACTATGCCGCCGAGACGTCACCCATTCGCCCTGCTGTGGGGGCTCTAATGCCGGAGTCGGTGGGGCACTAACTCTCCTTGAGGCACCCGGGGTAGATAACACTGAACTCTGTTCTCTATCCCTGATTAAGCCCCGGATGCGCACCTCTAACTGATTCACCTTCTCCACCAGAGTAGAAATTAACAGGCACTTCTCACAAACTGAACCACTATTGTTATCACTAGTGGTGGAGAGAGGATTATCACTATACATGCCACAATCCACACAAGTAAAGACAGCCATAGTAGAGGATAGAGGTACTTGCTTCTTCAGTGGATTTAAATCTTACCACCAGCTTTTGTTGGAAAGCTAAACTGTAGTCTTCACTCTCTGTAGGAAGTAATCCTGTGAAAACAGCCTGTAAGGGTCTATGGATGGTTAGTATATAATAAAAATAAAAACAGAGAAAACAGATTAAGCAAACACTCAGAATGAATACTAGCAGATCACAGAGCCACCGATCCCAGAACCAAGCACCCCATGGTTATACTTACGTTTACTTAAAAATAAACCGCTTTACAAATACATTGTATATAAAATGTTCTATAATATATTTTTTAAAATGACGTAATGTTCTAATAATTTTTCAGGGCCCCTGTCAGTCACATGCTCTTAGGATCGTCCTAACTCCTTCCAGCCCCATAGACCACTGTAGTCGTGTCTGTATTCTCTAGTCAGCACCATGCTCTTATGCCCATTTAACATTCTTCTATGCAATATTACTGGATCTTCTAAATTACAAGACTGTTAAAGCGTCAATACTGAGACATGTAAGCTAATACTAGTGGAAACTAAATTCACATCATTCAACTGCCGGCCGCCTTAAAAACTGAGCAAAACAGCACATTCGATGTACAGACTGAGGGCAAAAGAAGCCAGAACAAAAGAAGCAAGGTAACCCTCCAGTGCTCTGTTCTTCATCTGATCATTTTGAAACATGATAGATCTTACCGTTCTGCACACTTGCTTGATTTGAAAAGCTCTTTAAACTTACCTCAGGATAATTCAGTACAGACTCAGCTTAATATTACTGCTTACCTTCTAATATAAACTGATTTGCACTATCAAAATATTCTAATCATTATTTTAATGCTTGTAACATATTGCGGCCGTTTAAGGTGAAACAAGAAATTTGTACAAGCAGCCAGCGAAAAATAAGCTGATTTCAGGAGAATTGAAAGGCAACATGTGAGGGAGGTCTCTTAATTTCTGCTTGACAGCTGAGTAACATTAACTCATGTTTGCTGTTTCACAGAACAGGTCAGTATAATTTTGTCCTAGTTGCTAATGTTTTTGATAGCTAATCACAACTGCTGCACGATTTAAGGTGGTATGGGAAACTCTAACTAGAAACAGGAAAAAATACTGCTGGTACAGTATTTTTTGATCAGGAGGTTTAAGCTATCGAAATCTCCCACCTAGAAGTTTTGTTTACGTGCATAAGTCACCAGAACATTGCCATAACCTGCCTTACCTTCACAGAGATTAGTGAAATCCATCCATCCATCCATCCATCCATTTTCTAAGCCGCTTCTCCGCCAGGGTCGCGGGGGGGGTTGTGAAATCAAACTGATATAGCATAATTACTATTATTAAGGCTCTTTAACTACCTCATAATTCAGAGGATCCAGTGATATTTGGGGGAAGATTTGCACAGGACAAAACGTATAAGGTTCTGAATATTTTTATTTAAAACAGGGTGTTTTCATGGTGAGCTACAAGTGGCTTAACACAGGGTGTGATTAAAGCAATTTTTCAAAAACCCCATTCATTCTGGCCATCCAGCCTAGAAATCCAACTTAGATCTGGAGATCCTAATATGGGTAAAACATGGACTACAGAATGACACACAACTACAGTGGTCTATACAGCTACCCAGACTACACAGCACGAGTGGCCAGAGCCTGAGCAGAGTAAAACAGGGTGAGATAACTGTGTTAGGGTTTAGAACGGGTCCAATGCATTATCCTCCAGTCAGCTCATCTCTGAATCAACCATAACAAACAGTAACAAACAGTCTCCACTATACCTGACGAGGCCCAGACTTACATTAGCATCTTTACATATGCGGATACCTCCAATAGCCAACTGTCAAGTCAAAGTTTATTTAAATAGCACTTTTTTAAGTGCTAGGTGAGGTTTGCACAGCGCTGTACAGCAGGAAGGTCCATGGTGGTCCAGAAGGTAGGCGAGCAGTGGGCACCCAATCAAGGCAGATGAAGCAACAGCATCAGACCACACAAGATGGGTAGTTGTTCAGCTCAGTATAGAAACAGACAGGCAGTTCTGTTAAGAGAGACTAATAACAATGTACAGTGTTAACGGAGTGCAGCATTGACAGTGGCAGGTGTGGCTATTACACCCTAACTAAAAGGGAGAGCCAGAAGGTAACAAAGACATTAGGGCTCCCTAAGACGTCAGTGCCCCTCTGCTCCACATGAGAGCAGCGGGATGACAGCACAAACACTCCCAGGTTACCATAATTTTTCATTCTCCATGAACCTCCAGATCTGTATCATTATCTTATATGAAAACTAATTACCAAAAGCTTGACTAAGCAAGTAGGTTTTTAGCATAGACCTAAAACTGAGACTGTTTTAGTCTGAAACTGAGTCCCAAACACTGGCTAGAAGATTAAAGCTGGGGGACTTCATATGAAAAGGCTCTACCCCCTGATGTAACTTTATTAATTCTAGATAGCCAGCACCATGTGATCTAAGTAGGAGTGATGGTTTATAGTAAGAACTATGTTCACTCAGGTACTGAGGGGAGCCTGTTCAGAGTTTTACATATCAGTAAAATAATTTTGTGCTTTGTATATGGTTAAACTTTCTAGTTCTTGCAAGTAGGGGTGGCACCACACCTCCAGAAGTGATGGGACAAAACATACTTTTTCAAAAATAATAAAAATGTAAAAAGTGGCTGGGATGAATGACGGAATACACCATGGCCACTAAAATTGCATTTCATGTCATGCCAATGTCGTCTTAATAAAAAGGTTTGTCTATTCAGAGGTGGGTGGTAATTAGTTACATTTGCTCAAGTACATGTTCTAAAATAAAATATTGATGGATTTTCTTTATCCTGAGTATTTTCAAATCATATTACTTTTACATCTACTAAATTGAGTAAAAAAAAAATCATTTTAGCCAAACGTATTTAGTAACTAATTCTATTTTTTCTTTTAATTTCAATTTGTTTTGATGGTGGCAATATTTGTACTGGTTTGTCATTGGTTACGTATGCTTTGTATGGATCTTGGACCAAAAGATTCCCAGAATAGAAGAACATCTTCTGCACAATCTTCAGTTCCTATGCTAATAAATGCTGGATGTAGACGTTTCCCTGCAGTATTTAAGTATATTTTTGCCCTGTTTCTTTTGTATTTCTACTAAAGTAGTTTTGAGGAAGATAATTTTACTTGTATAATTATTTTATGGAAGTGTCAATGCTTTTACCTGAGTATTGATTCAGGCAACACTACCCACCTTTGAACCTGATCATGATCATGAACAGTGTCAGTAGGTGCAGCCTCAGGTAGCAATATTTGTTGGTTAATAACTCTGAAGAACATCTGGCTGTTTTTATTCCCAGTTATTTATTTTTAAGGCTGTTTTAAGTTTGTTTTTAGTTTGTGATACTCTTTCCTTTGGTTCAGATGGTGGACTGCAAGGGCTAAAGGTGGTTGGCTAGTGTAGTGGTTAACTCCTTTGCCTTCTATGCTGTAGACTGGGGTTCAATCCCTGACCAGGGCAAGCACCCTACACTATACTAATAAGGGTCCTTGGGCAAGACTCCTAACCCCACCTTGGCCTACCTGTGTAAAATGATCAAATTGTAAGTCGCTCTGGATAAGAGCGTCAGCAAAATGCCATAAATGTAAAGGGGACTAAATTACATGGGTGTTTTTTATTCATCTGCAGGGATGCAAGCGTTTTGTTACTCTCACATTGACCACCAGGAAAACAGAAAAACAGAAAATAGAGATATTCATCATCTTTGTGAATACAAATTTAGGTTTAACCGATCAGGTTCTTAGCCAAAATAATGCTTCACGGTCCTATTGCCAAAATCCAAGACATTTTTTTTTGTGTCTTTATTACAGCAGCTTGCAATACTAAAAGGAAATGAGCACTGTAAAGAGTGAAATGTTAGCAGCAGATTATGCTGACATTACA
Organism: Pygocentrus nattereri; assembly: GCF_015220715.1. Taxonomy (NCBI): domain Eukaryota; kingdom Metazoa; phylum Chordata; class Actinopteri; order Characiformes; family Serrasalmidae; genus Pygocentrus; species Pygocentrus nattereri. The sequence continues at coordinate 29,693,593 of NC_051226.1, read as the reverse complement.
GCAAAAAAGTGTTTAATTTTCTCATGAATTATCAGCTGTTTGATTTCTGCCTGATTTCAGGTGGAATTGCATGCCAAAACTGAACTAAAGAAAAAGTTGGACAGATCCGCATTAACCAAGACAAGTCTGAAAGTGAGTCCCATCAGAAAATGAGATTTTTATTGGCTCACCTGCTGGTGAGCACTTCATGCCGTTTAGGGAAAGCAGAGGTTTTTATGGCTATATTCACATTACCAGCTTGAAGTGGCACAAATCCGATTTTTGCCCTAATGTGAATCTGATCTTTTCAAATCCGATGTGAGCCACTTGTGGTCCTACATTCGATGCATAATCGATTTGTGGACAAGCAACCTTAATGTGAACGTTCAGATCAAAATTCATGTGCTTTTTTGCAGCTTTGTAGACCAATTGCCACCTGGATTGATATACTGGTTAGTTTTTTGGTCCAACTTGTGAATGAACTAATTTTATTATGTGACATATACTTGGTGGATAATTATGAATCAAAGTAAGTCACAGTGAGAAAATTTAGCAACTAATAAACTTTCTTTAACAGCAAATGGATAACCTGTTTGGGAAATCAGGGGCAGGTAGTGCACCACCATCTACTTAACATCTTTATTTCCAGACAAGACCTCCTCCCAACTGCCCTCATCCACTGGAAAGGAGCAGCCTTGCCTCTCACATGCAAAGCCAGACAGTCCTCTTAATGAGGAGCAGCTTGATCCCTCTGCTAGCAAAGAGAGTCGTGCAACTAGTGGGAGAATCTTCCTCCAAAAGACAAGCAACCTCTGTGAGGCGAAAGGCTGTAGCATTATGCCAACTACCAGGGTGACCAAACGTGGTGTGCCATGTGTGTATTTACTAGAGTACAAAACTCATGAAGATGTGTGGCAAGAGTGGATTTTGTGACACTAAATCTGCTATAACCCTATAAGACTCCTGGTCGACAGTGTCCATAGACAGCCTAGGACACTCTAGACACTCTTTGTCAGTGGCAGTTTTGTCTGCTGTGGATTCATGTAAACAGGGTTGATCAGATCCTGAATAGTAAGCAAGAGGAAAAAAGGTTATCATAACATTAAAACCATTTGGACGGTAATGTGGCTTCCTCACTCTCTACAGACCTCTACTTGTCCTTTGGAGGATCTGAAATGACCTCTAAATTCTGAGAGATTATAGAGAAGGACGACATGCTCTATAAAAATTTTGGAACAAACGTAAAGAAGGAGAAATGTGATTAAGTGCTTACATAGATAAAATACTTAGACAGTTTGGACTTGAAGCCACTTTGAAACAATATACACCTTATTTCCAAAAATATTCACTCACCCATTCAAATAATTGAATTCAGGTGTTCCAATCACTTCCATGGCCACATGTGTATAAAAACAAGCACCTAAGCATGCAGACTGCTTCTACAAACATTCGTGAAAGAATGGGTCGCTCTCAGGAGCTCGGTGAATTCCAGCATGGTACCGTGATAGGATGCCACATGTGCAAGTCCAATTGTGAAATTTCCTTGCTACTAAATATTCCACAGTCAACTGCCAGTGGCATTATAACAAAGTGGAAGTGATTGGAAATGACAGCAACTCAGCCACAAAGTGGTAGACCACATAACATGACAGAGCAGGGTCAGCAGATGCTGAGGCGCATAGTGCGCAGAGGTTGGGAACTTTCTGCAGAGTTAATTGCTACAGACCTCCAAACTGCACGTGGCCTTCAGATTAGCTCAAGAACAGTGCGTAGAGCTTCATGCAATGGGTTTCCATGGCTGGGAGACGTGTTCTCTGGAGTGACTAATCACACTTCTCCATCTGGCCATCTGTCTGGGTTTGGCAGTTGCCAGGAGAACGGTACTTGTCTGACTGCGTTGTCCCAAGTGTAAAGTTTGGTGGAGGGGGGATTATGGTGTCAGGTTGTTTTTCAGGAGTTGGGCTCAGCCCCTTAGTTTCAGTGAAAGGAACTGTTAGAGCTTCAGCAGACCAAAAGATTTGACAATTTCATGCTCCCAACTGTGTGAGAAAAGTTTGGGGATGGCCCCTTCCCAACATGACTATGCATCAGTGTACAAAGCAAGGTCGATCAAGACATGAATGAACGATTTCAGTGTGGAAGATTTTGACTGGCCTGCACAGAGTCCTGACCTCAACCTGATAGAACACCTTTGGGGTGTATTAGAACAGAGACTGTGAGCCAGGCCTTCTCGTCCAACATCAGTGTCTGACCTCATAAATGCGCTTCTGGAAGAGTGGTCAAAAATTCCCATAAACACACTCCTCGTGGAAAACCCTCCCTGAAGAGATGAAGCTGTTATAGCTCCAAAGGGTAGGCCGACATTATATTAAACCCTATGGATTAAGAATGGGATGTCACTCAAGTTCATATGCATGTGAAGGCAGACTAGCGAATACTTTTGGCAATATTGTGTGATTGCTGTCTATTTACCACATACACAACCTTAATGATTAAGGGCTACAGACAATTTAATTAAATGTCAAAATATTGGATTTAAGCAATGAGGCTTGTAATGTGAACGTAGCCTCTGTGCATATGTTTAACTCAAAAAGTAGCATGGGCATCGCCCCAGTACTTTGAAAAGTGGTGGGTCAAATGCCCGCTCACAGAGTTTTATTAACTAAAGTAGAGAGCCTTTTCGTGCCTCTTACATTTTCTCCTCTATAGATATCCCACATACATTATGTAGCCCTCTTGATAGATTATTATTTAATTTTATTTGGAAGAACAAGAGTGCTCACAAAATAAAAAAAAAAAAAGTTCTCAAAAATAAAATAAAGGACGGTGGATTGCATGTACTGAACTTTACAACATTTAATAAAATAACGAAAGTAAATGAATTAAAAGTTAATGGTCTGAACTTTTTGCTGCAGCGTCCATATGCGATAGGGAAATTTTCAATCAAACTAGCCAACTTCCATAAGCAGTCGCTACTCTTGTGGTCTCTTATTTACAAACACAACTTCTCTCCTCAACGTTACTTCATTTGGAATAACCCGAGACATCTATCACAAAAGAAAAAGTTTGTTTTTTCAAAACTGGTGCAGGAGTAATATTCTTTTGGTAAGTCAACTGCTAAATGAAAGTGGTCAATTTTATCAACACTCTGACTTTCTACTAAATAAATTAAATATAACATTAAAATTAGCACAAAAGAATATATTATAGTAACAGAGGCTATTCCTAAAGGTACACTCACTCTGCTAAGAAACACATTAGAAATATCAGCACTAACATTTGATGACCTTGAAATGGTTTCAATTGATGGAATGAATATAAGTAAAGAACAATTTAATAATAGATTTCTTAGAGCTTTTTACATCCCAAGAAGTATTTCCATGGCACTGGCTCAAAATTTGTCACTGATTGGAACATAGTACAGACCCTCTTTTACAAATATGTATTAAATAATAAAGTTAAAGAAGTAACATACAAAATCCTTCATAAATATTAAGCCTGCACTAGTATAGTCTCAAAACGTAACTTACAAGTAGAGAATATATGTAGCTTTTGTGGTGGAAAAAAAATTAATGTATTGAACACATCATCTTCAACTGTATTCAAAGAATTTTTCGTATGATGCAATGAAGGATATTGGGCAAAAAAATGAACGTTATATTAAGAATATATTTGATATTTTATCTTATTATAAAGACTTTAATAAGGACATTTGCTACGTGCTTAATCTGTTCATTCTACTTGGTAAATGCTTCATCCATAAAATGAAATTTACAAAGTAAATCCCGTCTTACAGAGTATTTAAAAATGATTTTTACTGAAGACCTGTTCCACTGCCTCATGCAAGATGTGATATTTGCTTTTCAGTTTATGAATTTATTTCTGTCTTTCTTTCTTATATATATATATATAAATATATTATATTTATATATAATTTCTTTTATTTAAACTTTTGACTTCCCATTGTGAACTATTGGTATACTGAAACCATGTCTCTGATAATTGCTTGTCCTCTAGCAATAAAAATAATGCTGCAAACAGTGCAATTAATGGGAGACGTTTGTCCCATTCAAAATGAACTCCCCTTATTAAACCCTTTGCACACAGGGTCTGAAAAACATTTGGTGTAGGGCTTGACTTATTAGTACTATATTACTATAAGTAATTCATCGATATGAAGGTGTTAAACACACACACCTTCTCTGAGCTATATTTGCTGGGGGAACAACTGTGGACAAGGCATTTAATTAATTCAAAAAGCATTTCCCCAAAAGAAAAAAAATCTCTGCTCTACAGTAATCACCCTGGTGTAACACTAAATTATAGAGTCCATATATATGTTATTACAGCAGATACTTCTTGAGTTGTACAGGGGGGACACATTTGGATGAGACTATTCACCCATCTACATATGATCCCATTAATTGCATTGTTTGCAGCATGATACAGTCTGTATCACTTAAAAATATTGATTTAGAGAACGTGATTTGGATACAACACCGGCAGTCCTGCGTGTAAAGACTCTGGCTACAGCATTCTTGACTAATTGAAGCTTGGTAAAGCTTATGCTGGAAGATCCAGACAGCAGGGCATTACTGGGATCCAGCCTTGAGGTAATACATGCTTGAACTAGCTTTTCTGCATCCTGTAGTGTATTTCTTAATTTGGCTATATTGTGAATATGCAGGAAAGCTATTCTAGTAATATTGGTTATTTGTGTGTTGCAGGGCAGTCGTGGGCTGGAGGTTAGGGATCCAGCCTCGTGACCGGAAGGTCGCCAGTTCGATCCCCAGAGCCGACAGTACATGACTAAGATGTCCTTGAGCAAGACACCTAACCCCCAACTGCTCCCCGGGCGCTGCAGATTGGGCTGCCCACCGCTCCGGGCAAGTGTGCTCACTGTCCCCTAGTGTGTGTGTGCTCACTAGTGTGTATGTGGTGGTTCACTTCATGGATGGGTTAAATGCGGAGGTGAAATTTCCCCGTTTTGGGACTAATAAGGGTCACTTAATCCTAAAACACCATGATTTCCCTTACAAAAAAAGAAGTTGTATGTAATGTAGTGTGCTATTAGTAAGCTTATTTTAAACTAAAAATAAGCATGTTGTGCTTTCAGTTTAGTTTTTACATACTTCACAGAGAAATACTAAACAAAATTAGACGTAGAATGGAACAAAATAGTCAGGCCTTTGGTAATTAGTTCTTCCTGTTAGATAAAAGGTGCAGATCTGGGGGTTCATAGATATGTATTATGGTAAACTGGGAGTGTTGGTGTGTTCCCACTGCTCTCATGCATTGACTCAAGTTTGTTGATGCGGAGGGGCGCTGACATCTCTGGGAGCCCTCATATATCCGTTACCTTTCCCTTTTAGTTAGGTTGTAATAGCTAGACCTGCCAGAGTCTCTGCTCCACTCTGTTAACACTGTATACTTTAATCAGTCTCTCTTACCAGAACTAACACTGTTCATTCTTTGTTTTTTTTTGTCAAGCTGAACAACTGCCCATCCTGTGTGTCTGATGCTGTTGCTTCTTCTGCCTTGATCAGGTGCTCACTGCTCTACAGCCTCCTGAACCACTGTGACTACCATGGAGCTTCCCGCTGCTCAAGCCCGTGCAAAACTCACCTGCATGAACTGCAGAGTTGACCACAGGAGGAAGGGTTCTCCTTTTGAGTCTTGGTTCCTCTCAAGGTTTCTTCCTCTTGTATCTAGTTCCTCAGGTTTTTCCCTGCTATTATCACCTTTGGCTTGCTCATGGGGGCTTGGGCCTGGATTTATGTGTAAATCTGCTCTGCGAAAACACCTGCAGTAAAAAGACTTCTGGGGGCCTTATGGCTACTTTAGGACTAACCCAACTGTGCAGCTATGTGCAGACTCAGCTTTAAGGTTGGAGAGGCTACATTTCATTCCAACTATGCACACAGATCTGGGGGGGCTGCAACATTAATAATGAAGCTGGTCCCATTCAAGCCTGTTAAGGTTACATCAAATAACCCTGGCCAATTTGTCACTGTATCAGGAAAGCTATGTGGTCTAATGGTAATTGTTAAACTTTCAACTGTACATTAAAGCCAATCCTAAACAAATGCATCCACAGATGAAACACAACCATGTCTAGATCAGATGCACTGATTTTGTTGTTTATGCAGTCCTACAGGTTGTTCGGTCCCTAGAAACACTCCAATCCCACAACCAGACAGTTTTCATTCTTTTCGCCAATTCACCTTTCATATTCAAGAATTGACTTCTACTTGACTGACCATAGGACCATTTCCATAGTGACTAATTGTAAATACTACAGGATAGTGATATCCAACTACTGGCCCATTCAGCTAGATTTTAGAACTTCCAAACAGTCTTGTACTTCAGCACTCATGGCAACTTGACCCATCCATCCATTTTCTATGCCGCTTCTCCGTCAGGGTCGCGGGGGGGTGCTGGAGCCTATCCCAGCAGTCTTCGGGCGAAAGGCAGGATACACCCTGGATGGGTCGCCACTTGACCCACTTTTACAAAATTATTCATTCAAAAAGTTGATCAAATCGACTTTTACTTAGCACACCTCGAATGTCATACTACCATATGGGAATCACTTAAAGCCCCAGTATAAGGGGACAGATCATTTCTTATAAAGCTCACAGGAAAAGAGAACAAACTAAGTGCCTTACAGAACTAATTGAACAGATATCGGGTATTGACAAGAAGCTTGCCCATGACTGTACACCTGAACGTTTTTAAACAGTCCCATAATGTTCTTTAAAAAGAACAGTCCGATTTAAATAGAATTACATAACCTTTTTTTGTAAAACAAACAGATCATTTCGTACTTAAATCAAAACAGTCATGTTATGAACCTGGTGTAAAGGCGGGAATTTCTTTGAGATATTAACTCAAGCAGCAACACATGGCACATTCCCTGAAATCTGCACCCCATTACTAATTCAAGCCATACTGTGTTAAGCTTTACATATACCATAAGCCTCCATAAGTACCACTGACAAAGGATTTTTAGATGGCATAAAATGACCAAAACTTAAGGCAGAAGACCAAATCATCCTATGAAATAGATGCTCCTATTTCAAGCAAAGAAATGATACAGACAATAAGTTCCATGGAGGGTGGGACAGTGCATAGTCCAGACAGATTCTGACCAAAAATTTATTCATTATCCTCTTGTAAACTAGCACCCTTACTGTGGTCATTGTTTAAGAAAATTTTCTTTGAAGGGTAAGTTACTGCCTACTACGACCCAGGCAATAATATCAGTCTTAGGAAAGACAAGGATTCCCTAAACTACGGATCCTACTGCCCTGTTTGCTCCTAGAGTGTTTTTATAAAATCCTCACCAAGGTGTTGTCACATCGCCTTGAAATGATGATACCTAAAGTCATCAACGCCAACCAAACAGGTTTCGTAACCGGCTGAGTTGGCAATCACTCTTGCCAACAACTTCAGTATGCACAAACTCTAACAGATCAGATTTTTTTCCTGCAGGAAAAACTGACTCAGCAGGAGTGTGGCCTCTCAATGTTCTTATTTGACCTAGCCACTGATCCACTTGCCATAGCCCTGAGTATACAACAGATAATTCCAGGTATTATTAGACACCAAATAACACATAAGGTATAGCTATATATGGACAGCCTCTTCCAACCAATTATACACATTACAGCAGTTTGAGAAACAATGAGGAAACAAATCTGGAGACTGTCTAGAGACACATAAATGCAGAGGAAGGTGGGACTTGCCTAATTTTCTATTTATTATTACTGCTTGGCAACTAACATCTCTAAATTGAGCTACTGGATTTCAATGTATGAAAACAATTAAGGACAAGCATGGGCCTCTATGGAACTATCAAATTCACTACCATTACCAATTTCTTAAGCTATCTATGCTTTACCTATCAGTTTAAATCTCCAAGGCCTGGGTCCAGTTGTTAAAAAGTCTCAAAATAAATGTGATTTATTCGGTTTCAAACAGACAGTAACAGAAACAGCCTGAATAATTCTAAGAGATGAAGAGTGCCTTTAAAATGGTCATGTAAAAAGAATTTTAGTACATAAATCAACAAAAATGTTAAGTGGAACTCAGGAGTAAAATAATTAAAAAAAAAAGTAGCATATAGGTCCTTTAAATAAATGGCAGTGAAAGTCCTCACATTGGAAAATCTAACAATCATAAATTGCAACTCCAACACATTATGAAAATCATATTAAAGATATAAGATATAAGAAATGCGTTTAGAGTCTATTATGCAAAAACTGAAGATTAGGTGATTACACTGTAGCATTTTTAAGTAACTGACACCAAAAACCCTCATATTGGTCAGTCAGACTGAATTGTACATACATTTCATTACAATTATAAAATTGTACTTTCCAAAAACTAGCTCAAAAACCCAACATATATTCAAGGTCTCTCTTACTACGTAGATAAATATTAAGTGATCTGATACCGTTCAGTGACTTTTTTTTACATTGTGTTGAGCATTTTGAGAACAAACTAAGTTTCAGTACAATACCTAGACATTACGGAAACTTCAGATACGCACATAAGCACTTTAACATATTATGTATTTAACATGGCTCTGTACCTTACAACTAAGTAGTTTTTTCTTATTTATCTTGTTACCAGTATATTGGTTTAGTAGTATTTGTCTTCATCTAATATTATTATATATTTATAAACCACATATTTCTTTTCTAAATATCTTTGAATCTCAAAGACCAGTGTGCACTGATCATCTTCAAAAGAAAAAACAAATATGGCTAGTGTCAATTTAGGAAGACATTAGTTTTATTTGTATGAGACCTTTCACATTAGATGTCACAAATATCTAGGCTTGGTGATAGTACACCACAGTCATCTGTGTCATGGAAAAATTTGTAAAAGGAAGACACATTGACTGGGGGGGGGGCTCAAGAAATACCCTCAGACATCACTGCATTAAAACCTAGCATGGTTCTGTGATGGATATCACCATATGGGTTCAGGAATACTTTGTCATACTGTTGTGAATAAACACTGTTCATGGCTGCATCCATGTTAAGACTGTAAAATGCATAGCGGAAACCATATGTCATCCACGTCGAGAAACATCACCGACTTCTCAGCTTAAGCTCATCTGAAATATAAACCGATATAGTGGAAATGTGTTCTGCAGTCTGTGTTCTTTGGGCCAAAGAAGAAAAGGATCAGACTGTTATGAGCGTAAAGTTCAAAAGCCAGGGTCTGCCATGGCATGGATGTTCTGCTCATGTGTGAAAAAACACCAGTTCAACACATGTACGGAAAAATGGCAAAAAAAAAATCCACTTTTTTGGATCTCACTACACATAAAGCAAAAAATGTGATACTGAAAACATTTCCATTCAGAGATGGAATGGAACCAATGAAATGCAGAGAGAAGGCTTAGTGTTAGATTTCTATTAAATTGCTTTATCCCATATGACAGTCACTGTGGCGACCCCTAAAGGGAGCAGCCGAAAGAAGATCCCATATGACAGCCACTAGACAGTCACCATCCTGCCATTATGGCCCTCAAGCAATTTTTGTAGTTGTAGAAATGGATTAATTAGAGCATGGAAATGTAGACCTGGAAATCTTGTTAAAATGCCAAATGCCACATGCAAATGCAATATGGGCATAATGCCATACGTCTGAACAACTTTTCCTGGTCTTTTTAACTTTTTCAGATAAGGATTCTCATGTTCATGGAGATGAGGCCATGAATTGTATGGGTCAGTCAATTAAATTATCCTTATTTTCACCTAATTTTAGATTTCTATGGAAACTTAAATTCTGCAGTAAGTCCCTCAAATAATCTGTGTAGCATCAGCCAGTGAAGTGTTTTTTAACAATGTCATCAGTTATCAAGAAAATGTATTGTATTGCATAATTTCACAAGTAAATGATAAAGTGTAGAAAATACTTAGTATTTTATGGAGTTGTATAAGGCAACCAACCTATTCTCGGTCTTATTTTCAAACAACACTCACCGTTTGCTTTCAGAAAAAGTCATTGAAAGCTTTGGATCCTGTATTAATTGCAAACATTTATTACAATTTATGATGCAAACAACATCTCCCTTACACAGAACAGCTCGTGGAATGATAGATGGTACGTAAAGGAACAGAACAGAAAGAGAAGTCTATTATTGTGCCATTCCATTGTACCTCCTTTAAGGAAAGAACCACAAAGACTATTATGTTAATTTGGCATCCCTCATTTTGGATTTCTTCATTTTGGAATGATCATTAAAGATCAAGGAACAAGGCATGCAAAATAGTAATTTCCTCAAGTAATGCACATTGATCAAATAAAGAACTACCGAGGACACCGCTTATAAAAATCCATCTGTGGTATTCATGTACATGCTGCCCATTTACTTGATAGTCACATATCCAGGTGGGATATTACTCACATTTTTACCATCTGACATGGACATCCTTAATGAAGCAGTGTTTGACCTACAGAATGTTTAAACGTTAAATGTTAAAGTCCTGCATGTGTGTTTATCTTCTCACTGCATCTTCTTTCAGTCGTTATTTCAAAACTTGTATGCTTTCATAGGAAAGAAAGAAAAAAAAAAAAAAAACTGTTGGTTAATCTCACCCTCTTACACAGCTGTCCATAATCTCTTCTGTCTAATGGGCAGCAATCTAGCATTCCCACGTTTGTGATTTATTGCCATATCTATCTTGCATATTAGGCTATAATTACAAGACTAAATATCATTTAAAGAGGGCTTAAAAACAAATGTGTGTGGCTATACGCTATCGCTTCCATAGCTTAGAGGGTAAAAGATAACCATGCAGCTGAAAATCACTGCAATGACATTAATTAGGTAAAGTCATAAACTGCTCATCATCAGCCGTAAAGCTAGGCCACAATTGTTAAAAAAAAAAAAAAAAGGGCATGGGGAAAAAAAAAAACATCAAAACATAATACAACACAGGTGATGTCCCAGGATGTTTCCTGTCAAAAAGCTGTGTATATGACATCCTGCATGTCTCTTACACACCACTTGAATTTGGTTGCCAATAACATTATTATTATTTTTTTTGCAATGTTTCCACATCAAGCAGAGGTCCTGTAAATGAAATATGTCTAAAGAAAGCAAAGGAAACAAAAAGACCCAAAGTAATAAAAACTTATCAATTTGGATTTAACACAAAGTCTGCTATGTCATTCTCTTAGAAAAAGGAGTTGTAAGAAAACAATTTAATGTCCACCTAATGAAAGTCTATTTGAATCAAGTTGTACTGGGTTGCTGTTTTTCTTTTGAAGAGTCAAGGCAGATTTTAGAACTGAACATAGAGCTGAGTGTGGGTGTCGGTTTGGCAGCTCCTTGTGCACCCCATTGTTGCAGGCCTCTAGTCAATGTACTGGGAGAGCCAACGGAAACCCTCTCCATAACCCTGTCTCTTGAGGACACTACACATGAACACCTCCAGTGGTCGTGTATTCAGTTCTTTCAGGGGAACATTACCCTGGAGAGAGAGCAGACAAAATAAGATACATAGCCACACTTGCCCATCTACCATTTCTGCAGTTAGAAAACCTGTTGAGACAGTATGTGAAATGCAAATAAATGCAGAAAGCAGCAACTGGAAATCTACTTTCTACAATATAAATGTCTGGGAAAATATAAAAGTTCTTGTGGGAATTATGTTTTCCCCTTACCCATGATATGTAAAATATCATGGTTCTTACACTACTACAAGTATGTTTATATTAGGTTAGGTTAAAAATCGCCTAATAATCTCAATTTCACCCAAGACAACCAAAAAAATGTGTATACAGTGTTGCTAATTCTGTTTTATACAGCTTAAAGAGCCTTGGGTTAAACTGATCCCAAATAACAGCAATGCACACAAAATGTATACAGGACATTAAAACCATGTTGATTTTATGCCTACCCCCGTCCCCATTAAATTAGGAAAAGTCATTAAATATGAAGCAAAAAATTATAATAGAAGTGTGTGTGCATGTGTGTGTGTGCGTGTACAATATATATATATATATATATATATATATATATATATATATATATATATATATATATATATATATATATATATATATATACACACACACACACACACACACACACACACACACACATACATACATACATACATATATACATACACATATAAATATATAAAGGAGTATATAAATAAGATAACAGGAGGGTTAAAGTGTCATCATGTCAACTTTCCTTTCAGAAAATGTGTAGTTATTGTGAAATGTATGCCTAAATGTTCCAGAGGAATTGGGACAGGGGCAATTTAAGACTAGAAACAGTAATTCTAGTAACTAGACCCCTCATTATCTTAAACAGTTGGTGCTTTTATAAAGGAGCATGTCCATACAGGAATGACCAGGAAAGTCCTTTATGAGGACGGATGGGTCAATGCTCACCACTTTTGCCAAAAATGTCAGTGAGTGCAAGCATTTTAAATGTTTTATTCTTTACATAAAGCACTGCATTTAAACCAGGTGATGGATATCACCACACTGGGTTTCGAAATACTATGGCACACTGTTGTAAATAAACTCTTTAAAGAAAGAAAGAAAAAAAAAAAACATATGTGCACAAAATAAAAACAAATAAAAAAATATGACAAAGGAGACCACGAACTGTTGAGCAGTTGAAATCCTATGTTAAGTAAAAATGGGAAAACATTTCACTTTCAAAACTACAGCAGTTGGTCTTCTCAAATGCTTACAGTGTGTTGTCAAAAGTAGAAGTAATGCAACACAGTGGTAAACATCCCCCCGTCCCATCTTTTTTGGAACATGGTGTTGGCATCAAATTCAAAATGGACATATATTTTTCACAAAAACAATAAAATTTCTGTTTCAACATTTGATTTGTTGTACTATTTTCAACTAAATTTGTGAATGTACCAGTGGTGGACAGTAACTAAGTAAATGTAATTTGTTATTGTATTTAAGCAGTTTTTTTTTCATGTATCTGTACTTTTCTTACATATTTTCATTTTGGGCGACTTTTTACTTTCACTCCACTACGTTTCAAAGTCAAATATCTTACTTTTTACTCCACTAAACTTTGTGAAATCTGTCATTCCTTTTGGTTTTTGTGTGTATAAAAACGTAACATGTCAAAACGAAGTGCAAAGTAAGAAAAACCAATCAGGGCACAGCGGTCACTTTGTTCTGAGTTTGTTTTGACCTGTTGGTCATAGCAGCCCAGTGCAAGCACACAGTTCAACGTCAGTGCAGCAGCATAACCTAAACGATGGAATTAACCTAACTTTGTGTAAATAGACCACAATATAGAAATATGTACACACATGCAGTCGTGACTGGCATGTTTCTTTTTTTTCTGAATTCATATAAACACTTTCATTTTATAGTAAATAAGTTTCGGTTAGTTTATGTTTATGAAGAGAGACTTACAGATCTATACAGTAAAGGAAAACTTATTTGTGAATCTGTGTTGAAAGCAAGTTTTTATTCAACTTGTAACTAATTTACAAAGTAATCTTAAACTGAAACTTTGCTTGTTTGTAAAAGTGATTTCAGAGCCACTCGGTTCTACCTAATGAAAACTATTTGCCTTCTGTGTTTTGTGCTTATGATCATTTTAATAGACGTCAGCGTCACTAATTAATGACGTTCTATTAAAAGACTGGTTTACCAAGAGAGACACTGGAGGATTTTCACCTAAATTGGGTTGATAAAGTAAGAGTCTTGTTACAAAAATGAGAACAGGACATTAGTCATATTAGTCTTTTAGTACTTTTACTTTCAATACTTAAGTACATTTGAAGCCAAATACTTTTGTACTTTTACTCAAGTGGAGGTCTAAAGTAAGGACTTCTACTTTTACTGGAGTAATATTTACATTGGCTATCTCTACTTTAACTTAAGTACATGATTTGTGTACTTCGCCCACCTCTGAAATGAAAATAAAAAAATAGCAAAAATGTTGCTGGATCACTGGTTATTTGTCCCCAGTTAATTAACTATTATTAAAAGGAAAGGTAAATGTAACACAGTGGTAAACATGACCCTGTCCCAACTGTTTTTAACACCTTGCAGGCATCACATTTGGAATGATCAAATATTTACAAAAAAAAACCTTCACAAACATTAAATATCACATTTATATTGTTTTTAATTTAATACAGGTCAAATAGAATTTATTAATACCTGCTTTGTGTTTATCACTGCATATATTATTAACATTTTAATTCTTTTTAAAATTGAAAATTTTAAGATTTAGGGACGGAATCTTTACTCTCTTACCTTGCCTGTTGTCTGGCCATACAATCCAAATATTTCTCGCAGTTTCTCCTCACTGATGGCCTCTGGCTTATCGATCTTGTTGCCAAGGATCAAGATAGGAACGTTTCCGATAGTTTCGTCTGTCATTAGTGCCTGTTAAAGACAAAATCATTTAAACTGTTTTGGTTTCAGAAACCAAGAGCTCTGTTTTCATGCAGGTGGAAATACAGATTTACTAAGAATGCTACAGGAACAGGTAATTTTCCTAGGATTGAGTAAATTTTTTTCTGTTTTCTCCCAATTGCTATTTAAGTAATCTAACATTAGATGTCTTTTGGCAAAAATATATGAACCTCTGCTTTCAGGAAATAGTGTCACCCCCTCGAGCAGCAATGACTTCAACCAAACGGTTCCTATAACTTTTGATCTGCTCTGCACATTGATTTGGCCCATTGTTCAATACAGAACTGCTTCATCCATTTTGTGTCGGTGGGTTATCTTTCATGCATGTGGTACCTTTGGTTCTGTATCTACATTTCTATTGGATTAAGGACTAGACCTTGACTAAGCCATTTCAAAATGTAAACATTTCTTCTGTTTTAACCATTCTTTTTAGACCAACTGGTGGTTTTGGGGTCACTGTCTTTCTGCAGGATCTACCTTCTGTTGAGGTGCAGTTTACAGACGAATGCCCCAATGTTCTGTAGAATTACATGATACAATCCAAAATTCATAATGCCATCAAATGACGGCAAGCTGTCTTGGTCCAATACCTGCAAAACAACCCCAATCTGTGATGCTGCCACTTCTGAGTTTCAGAGTTGGAAAGAGGTTCTCATGCTGGGATGCAGCGTTTAGGTTGGTCAAATACATCATCTCTCATTTAAGCCGTACAAATCCATTTTTGCTTTATCCAACCACATAACATTACTTCAGTAATCTCCTGGCTCATCCAGGTGGACTTTAAAAAGACAGAAGTTTTCTTCCTGGAGATAAGTGGCATTCTCATGCCATAAATCCACACATACGATTCATCTTCAGTTTTTGCTGGATTGTGGACTCAAACACTGACATTAGCCAGTGTAACAGTGACCTGCAGATACTTAGATGTTACCACAACATTTTTATGAACCACAGAATATTCTATGCCTTAATTCTGTAGTCATTTACAATGGTATTTAATTTCCTCACATCACTGATGTATTCTTTGGTCTTTCTTATAGTGATTGATGACTGAAGGCATTTGGTCTGTTTCATCTCGTGTGTGTGTGTGTGCATACATACATACATACATACATACATACATACATACACACCCACGAGAGAAAAGTGGGTCCATGACGTTTTTTTTTTTTTTTTTTTTAACACCAATGATTATACCTTAAATAAAAGGTTAGATTTTTGAGCAAAAAAAGAAAAGAATAAATAATTTTAAAAAATTTGGTACCTTTCATTTTGCTCATAATTACCAGGGTTGTCAATTTTTATGGTGGGCACTGCATATGCTCAATGGCTTAAGGCAGGGGTACCCAACCCTGGTCTTGAAGATCTACCTGGAGACTTTAGCTACAACATTAATGCCCCTGAAACAAGGCTCACAAACGATACCGGCATTCTTTAATTTCAGTCCAGGAAGGCCAGTGTCCAGGACAGTTTACTGACATCCCTACTTAAAATACATGGTTTAATTTACTTGTTAAGGGAACTAACAGTGTCCAGGGAACTAGAATAAATTAATGAAACGATAAAGAAACAATGATACCAACAATACTGAAAATATATGCTTATCTAAATGGACTAATCTCTAAGTCTTAATTATACAATCACATTTTTCAAATATCTATGTTCTGTGTCACAAATAAAACACTCATGTGAACAGATGCCATTTATCCTTTGGAATAGATGTGAATGGCATTTACTTGTTGAATTACATGTATTACATGCTAAAGAAAACCTACTTTTGTTTACTTATGCACTAAATACTAGTTTATTTACTAATTAGATGTGTAACAACTTATCCATCCATCCATCCATCCATCATCTTCCGCTTCTCCGGGGTTCGGGTCGCGGGGGCAGCATCCTGAGCAATGAAGCCCAGACCTCCCTTTCCCCAGCCACTTCCACTAGCTCCCTGGGGGGGATTCCGAGGCGCTCCCAGGCCAGCTGGGCGATATAGTCACGCCAGCGTGTCCTGGGTCTTCCCCGGGGTCTCCTCCCCGGTGGACTTGCCTGTGACACCTCCCAAGGGAGGTGTCCAGGAGGCATCCTAACAAGATGCCCGAACCACCTCAACTGGCTCCTCTCGACGTGAAGAAGCAGCGGCTCTACTCTGAGTCCCTCCCGGATGACCGAACTTCTCACCCTATCTCTAAGGGAGAGTCCAGCCACCCTGCGGAGGAAACTCATTTCAGCCGCTTGTATTCGCGATCTCGTTCTTTCGGTCATTACCCAAAGCTCATGAACATAGGTGAGGGTGGGAACATAGATCGACCAGTAAATCGAGAGCCTTGCCTTATGGCTCAGCTCTTTCTTTACCACAACAGACCGGTAAAGAGCCCGCATCACTGCAGACCCAGCACCAATCCGCCTGTCAATCTCCCGCTCCCTTGTACCATCACTCGTGAACAAGACCCCAAGATACTTAAACTCCTCCACTTGAGGCAAGAGCTCATCCCCGACCCAGAGAGGGCTCTCCACCCTTTCCCGCGTGAGAACCATGGCCTCGGATTTGGAGGTACTGATCCTCATCCCGGCCGCTTCACACTCGGCTGCAAACCGATCCAGTGAAAGCTGAAGTTCACGGCCTGATGTCCCCAATAGGACCACATCATCTGCAAACAGCAGCGATGTGACCCTGAGGTCACCAAACCGGACACCCTCCATCCCCTGACTGTGCCTAGAAATTCTATCCATAAAAATTATGAATAGAATCGGTGACAAAGGGCAGCCCTGACGGAGTCCAACTCTCACTGGGAAAAAGTCTGACTTACTGCCGGCCATGCGAACCAAGCTCCTGCTTTGTTTGTACAGGGCCTGAATGGCTCGTAGCAAAGAGCCATGTACCCCGTAATTCAGAAGCACCTCCCACAGAATACCCCGGGGAACACAGTCGAATGCCTTCTCCAAATCCACAAAGCACATGTGGACTGGTTGGGCAAACTCCCATGAACCCTCGAGAACCCATCGACCCACCACCGATGGGAGGGGCAGTAGTAGGGGTGCGGTGCATTGTGGATCGGGCAGTGTCCGAAGGCGTGGGCCTTGGCGTTCTGATCCTCGGTTGCTGAAACTGGCTTTTGGAACTTGGTGTAACAACTTAGGTAAATGTAAAATACTGATTTCTTTCCTATTTTATGTTGAGAAATGTTATCATTGAATTGTTGCACTATTTGCCCAGGCAGTATTTCACAGAGTAGTGAACCCCTTCTGAAAGACTCCGACTCTCTGGGGTGCTCTTTTTAATACCCACTCATGTTACAGACCTGTTGCCAATGAACAACCAGGTGTTTTTTTTGTTTGTTTGTTTGTTTTTATATACAGTATAAAAAGTATACACTGATCAGGGATAACATTATGACCACCTCCTTGTTTCTACGCTCATTATCCATTTTATAAGCTCCACTTAATATATAGGTACACTTTGTAGTTCTACAGTTACACATGGTAGTCAATCTGTTACTTTGTTTAACCTTGTTCTTCAGGGGTCAGGATCCCCATGGACCCTCACAGAGCAGGTACTGTTTAGGTAGTGCATCATTCTCAGCACTGCAGTAACACTAATGTGGTGATGGTGTGTTAATGTGTGTTTTTAAACACCTCAGTATCACTGCTGGACTGGGAATAGTCCAGCAACCAAAAACATTTAAGCAGCAATTCAATGGTTATCCATAACTTCCTGTTTCTCTGAGGTATAAAAAATGTGGTAACACAGGCCAAATTCCCTTAATCTTTCATCTTTATGAGCAAGACCACAAAATACAGTAACACACCACAGAACTTTATTACGCTGCAGAAATCAGGAAATGGCAACAACAGCTAAACAACTGCCAATTTCTACTAACAGACTAATCATTAAGAAGTGTAAAGCAATTGAAGTTTGTCAGGAACAGGACGCATGACTAAACTGACCGCACGCAATGTGAGACACATGGTTCGAGTTAAGTTTTAGGGTCAGAACAGCTCCCAAACTACAAACACCACCTACACAGCCACAAATTGTTTGGGAGGGTTACTAGAAGAAGGTATTTGCTGTCAAAGACCAACGAACTCAAGCACCCCCAGTTTGCCATACGTTGATGGAACTTTGTGTGGGACTGTGTTCTACAGTTAAATGAGACCAAAAGAGAGCATTTTGGTATCAACCATCATAGGTCGGTTTGGTGTAGACACAAAGATAGCTGATATGCCGAAAAGTACCTCATCTCCACTGTAAATTATGGTGTGAATTATAGTGACGTTGTGGGCTGTTCTTCTTCCAAAACAACTGGACAATAAATAATCCAAGGGACACCTCAAAATCAACACCAAAATGCTTCACTGACCACAGTTTTGCCATGTACATCCAAGTGCCCTGACCCAAACCCCTTAAAAAACCTGTTGGATGAGCTCAAGAGGCGAATCCAACGTGGTGGCCTTCAAATCTGGACAGACTGTGTATACCGTACGGTCTAAGGTCTATTGCCATGCGTTATCCAGTCTTGTTAAACATTATAGAAGAACACATTAAGCAATATAGAAGACCTGTTATCTTTGCAAAGGATGGCTGCACAAATATTAAATAAAGTGCCAGTAATTGTGGCACATGTAGTCTGGATTACAGAAAAAATATTTCATGATCAGATATATTTTTTTCATTTCAATCATTGTACATCATAATGTAAGATTTTGGTTAACATTCTGAATGAAAGATCAACAGGACAAGCAACGAAGAGTGTTTTTTACAGCCTGTTTTCTCATGTGTACTAGGGGTGTCAATTTTGCATTTTGAATACTGCATATAATTACTGCTATTAAAATCAACATTCATGCAAATCACATCCCATTGAATAATAATAGCAACATGGAATGCTAGTTAACAGCTGCAATGATTGGCACAACTTACATCAAGCTCTGTTTTGGATTCGGCGAGTCTAGGGTGGTCTATGCAGTCAACAAGAAAGACAATGCCGTTGATGGCCGGGAGGTAGTTTTTCCATACTCTTCGTGCTAGGAGACAAATACTATATGTCAACACTTTGCCACACAGTTGGTTAACGAAGGTAATATTTGGCACTACCTACCCTGTGCGTGGCCACCAAGGTCAAAAGTGGTGAAGGTCATGCCAGCAATTGTCAGCTCTTCTGAGGCTAAAGAATTAAACAAAAAAGGCCATTTTTATACAGTCATGGAGTTCACACAAACACCACTTTAGGATAGCTTCCCATTCCCAACTCATAGTTTAGCCTTAATTATCATTCCTTGCCACCAACCATGAACCCTTTCACTCACATAAACTGTAAAAAGCTGCACTAAATTAGTTTGTGTCAAACTAATAAGCATATCAATATCTCCAGTTGCTAGCCACAATAAATATATTAACTTTAGCACCATCACCTTGGTTCAAAAGTGAAATACAAATATTTCCTGTATATTTGTGCTTGAAAGCAGTGGTATGTTATATAAACATATGCAAACATAAATATTACATATCCTCAGAAGTTAACGATGCTACAAACCAGTGGTTCTTAACCTAGTGTCGAAAAAATACATAGGTATATATTCGGTAAAAATAGTTGAGAATTTCTCTCTATTAAAATCTGCCATACCACTGATACTAGTGCTTAGCTGCACAGTTAATGCTACATGTCATTGTGTAAGCAGCAATTAAGCCCTCCACGAGCTGAATTCAGTACTAGAAGACGTAAATCGTTTATCTGTGTTTTAGTGTTAGAGAGTCTAGTGTTAAAGTTAAAAATTTGGTTATTTTGACTTCGACTTACTTGGATGTAAGGTTGGCACATGTTGACCAAGTCTGTCATCTTTAAGCATATGCAGTAGCGTCGTCTTGCCAGCATTGTCCAGGCCAAGAAATACTAATTTGCCTGATTTCTTGTACAGCCCTGAAGGAGCGAGAATAATTTTCAGCCAGTTTCTGCTGACACATCAACATCTCTGTGTAAATTCATACCTACTACTTACACAGTACATGGGTATTGCTCTCATTTAAATGTTAACAGAAACTTGAAAAATGATTGTTCACAACAGTATATTAAAAATTAAAACTGAATTTCCGATACAGCCACCTCTTCAACGTGTCTGCCTTTTGCAGGCTTTTGTGGAAACAACCGTCAATGATTAAAACTAGACATCTGGGTGCATCCCATCAGACTATATTCAGAGGGGAAGGAAAAGCGGTATAGGCTATACACATACCCACACTCAAAGGACTTGGCTGAAGACTGAAGTCGCTTATAAACTGTGGGGGTGCAAATTTTCATGTTTACTTTGCTAGAGGTCTGGCACTGCCAAACTAAACAGAGCCAAACCCATAATATTAGCATAATAAGAGCTTTAAATCAAAACATTGTTAATGCTTAAAATCCTAAAAATGGAATTAAACAGCATTAAACCTGAAATAATAACACCACTTATACAGAACAACAAAGCACTACAGTTTGCCATAATTAAAAAGGAAAGACGGTGAATCTTTACTTTTGTGTCAAAAGGTATTTTGATAATAATTTTGGGGTTTAGACTGCAATTGTTTAATTTCAGTACAAATATACAGTGCCATCCACAAATATTGGCACCCCTGATCAACATGAGCAAAAGAGGGCTGAGAAAAAAAAAATAGTTTCTCCTTTTGATCTCTCCTTCAGAATATTGACAAACATTTAAGCTTTATTTGAAGCACAATTAATGAAAGAAAAAAATTCTCTCAATTTTCTCTGCCACAAATATTGGGCACCTCCGAAAATTCTTATAAGTGAGATTTAATTGAAGTATATTCCATATCATATTCTATGTTTAAAGAAATTTCACTTCAGTAATTAGAAACTCAAATGCCCTTATGTTGTTTTCGAAATACTACTACCATAGTACTACTACTACATACTAAACATGTAATAATTGTGCCTAAGTGAAATAAGTAGTATGTGACCAAAATAAATTTCTCCAAAAATTTAATGCTAGATATACCTGGATGACGTAGGGTCAGATAGAAGATGTACGTCTTTACTGACCCCACACAATGAAGAGGATGGTTTGCATGGCCAAAGAATTTTCAAAGATCACAGCTGGGGAACTGCAGACATTAGTTACATCAAACTACAATCAGATGCCACCTATATAACCACAAACTGTTTGAGAGGGTTGCCAGAAGCAAGTCTTTTTTGTCCAGGACCATCAAGCATAATACTCTACAGTTTGCCAGATGTTACTGGAACTTTCTGTGGGACTGTGTTGTATGGTCAGAAGAGCTAGAAATAGAGCTTTGTGGCAACAAACAACAGAGGTGGGTTTGGCATAGACATAAAAATAGTCATGCAGAAAAATACACCATTCCCACTGTGAAGTATGGTGGTGGATCTGTAATTGTTTGGATACGTTTATCTTCCAAAGGCTCAGGAAAACTTTTTGGATACATTGTGTCATGGACAAATAGTTAGAAAGCTTAAAGTGGGCCATGGTTGGATCATCTAGCCAGCAATGATCCTAAGCACACCTGTGAAATGATCTGAAGAGGAGAGTCCACAAATGTGGTCTTTGGAATCTGACGGATCTATGTGACAGGTTAGAGATTCTGTATGGAGATTCCTTGCCATGTGTTCTTGAGTCTCATTAAGCCTCAGAGCTATTATTATACCACAGATTTAAGAAAATAATTATTTCATAATGGGATGAACTGTACTTCAAATAGAGGTTAGATTTTTGTTAATGTTTTTGACAAAAGATCAGAGAAGGATGTTTTTACAGACTGTTTTGCTCAAGTTCACCATAGCGCCAACATTTTTAAAGGGCACTGCCTACGACAACAAACTTGACAGTATTCTGTTGAAAACAGGCTTCAAAGGTTACTGTCAAAATTAACTTTAAAAAAGTGGCTGAAGGGTCTTGTGGTGCACTTCCTGAATTGATGATGATGATGAACACACTAAAAACCAATATGCTTCCAGTCATTTGGAGTATTTTGTGGAATGTGAAAAGGTTGTACTTACCTAGAAACTGCAGTACACTACTGAAACCACTATAAATCCAATCAAATATGAAGGACATATCCGGATCTCGTAAATTCTGAGAAAGAAAACAAACAAACAATGTATGCCACCATCAAAACAGCACTTCAAATATTTAACAGCAAAATGTTAGGGCTCTCATAAATTTGAGATTTATTTTATGTCATATAACCATGAATATTTGATTAATCTTAAATCAAAATACAACCCCAACCCTAACCCTTTTCAACCGATATTCGATTGAATACACTACAAAGACAAGATATTTAATGTTCAAACAGATAAACTTTATTGTTTTTTTGCAAATATTCACTCATTTTGAATTTGATGCCTGCAACACGTTCCAAAGAAGTTGGGACAGGGGCGTGTTTACCACTGTGTTACATCTCCTTTCCTTTTAACAACACTCAGTAAGCTTTTGGGAACTGAGGACACTAATTGTTGAAGCTTTGTAGGTGTAATTCTTTCCCATTCTTGCTTGATGTACAACTTCAGTTGTTCTACAGTCCGGGGTCTCCGTTGTCGTATTTTGCACTTTATAATGCGCCACACATTTTCAATGGGAGACAGGTCTGGACTGCAGGCAGGCCAGTCTAGTACCCGCACTCTTTTACTACAAAACCATGCTGTTGTAACACGTGCAGAATGTGGCTTGGCATTGTCTTGCTGAAATAAGCAGGGACGTCCCTGAAAAAGACATTGCTTGGATGGCAGCATATGTTGCTCCAAAACCTGTATGTACCTTTCAGCATTAATGATGCCTTCACAGATGTGCAAGTTACTCATGACTGAATATTTGCAAAAAACAATAAAAGGAAAGGGTTTGCAAAACATCATATTTTATTTTTATTTATGTTTTACACAACGTCCCAACTTCATTGGAATTGGGGTTGTATTCACATTGTAGGCAGTCTTGTCTGCAGCAAAATGTGCTAATGGAGAAACAATGCATTATAACTCATGATTTTTTTTTGTATTTTAACCTTGTAATATAGACCTTATTTATATGTATTAGTTGTACAGTCCTATACGTTCAATACATATTTCAGCTATATCCAAATACTAGCCGAGGACCCTTATCATGTGGTCATAGCAGTCTTTTTGAGCCTTTACTACTAGCCAACAGGAACACGATTGAGGAACACTGTTGTTGTTTGAGTTAGGTTGTGAGCTAATGAGTTGCCAACAAAGCATCTCAAATTTCATCTCTGCATTCCTAATTTAGGGTGCCAAACCGTTTCAATTCTTAGAATAGGGCTCACGTCAATGGTAAGTTCCATAACTAAGGAAGGGCAGAAGAGGGTTACATATGGTAAGTTCCTTAACTCAGTTACATTTTACTGAAATTTGTTCATTATGACATTTGAAGCTAATAAAAAAGGCAGTTAAAGTCGAACGAATGCTGTGCTACATAAAACCCTGCCCACATATGGGATCTCTTTCTAAATTATGCAAACAACCTACAAAAAGCATACTCACAGATTTTTCTTGTTTTTAGTGCTACAACCTGCACTACATAAATCATGCATGAAATAACTCCTTCACTCATTGTCCCATCAAAACTGAACAACAAACATGAGCAAATAAGAATGCAGTCACAAAGCACTACCCACTCTCAAACTTTCTAGCTCTTCCATTACAAGTGGCAATATATCATTGGGTTTCAGGATTACACTATCATGGTATTAGTATCGTCATCGATTTCCACAGATGTGGAGTTATCAGAGCAACCTGTGATCCAAATTGCACAAGATGAACACTAGCACTAGGTTAAAGTATAGCAACAGCAAAGGTCAAGAGCACACAAATACAGATAAATTACACGTCAGCATGGTTCCCTATTGAGTGCTATGTTCCAGACAGATGCATCATAAACTCAGCAACATCTGTTGAAGCAGGTTACATTTTTAATTACTTGAAGAGTTTGGGATTTTCTTTTAACCTGAAAAGGGAATACATCAGAGATGGCAAATTGCAAATTAAAACATTCTAAAGTGCCTTGCTAAATTTAAATAAGTATAATCAGTTGGTTTGCCACCACGTGAACTGTATTTTGAGAAATGTAAGTCCCAAGGAAGAGTTATGGAAGACATTTCAGTTTGAGTAGCATGTATTAACCAATACGGTAAAAGATGATTCACAGAATATTCAAACTGAATTAATTTACTCTCATCACAAATGAAGTTGATGGGTCAGGTTTGCCTCTTTGGTTTTGCTTTGGAACCGAGAGGCCTAACGCTAAATAAGAGAAATCTATGTCAGCTGAATAGTGACATACTTCCTCTACTTGTTAGGTACACATGCCTCTCAGCTCCACTGCCAAACTAAACTTCAAACCCCAAAGAAGCCTCAGACCTATCGACTACCTTTGGAAAAAAGTAGAAAATAAGTATGCTGGAGGTTTCCTTCGAACCATTCCATTAAGATCATTACACAGGAATGGCAATTATAAAATAATAAAAAAACAACTCCTGAGGCCAGGGTTCATGCGTGTGATATGGGAATATGGTAATCGTTAAGAGAACCCTGTTGTCACAGCATCCTATGAATAATAAACAAACAAAAAAACCCTCAGATTTGTGTCATTTGGCTTGTGGGCAAAAGGTGACGCATTCTTATTCGAAAGGACACAAAATATAAAAGACACAAACTTCTGAAAACACCTAACTACACCCACGATTGACTGCACTTAATTCTTTGTGCTGAAGAAAGCGTTGTACTCATTAACCTACTGAAAATTGCTATCTACGTGTCACTCACGCCGGAGAGCTAACGTTAGCTAACCCAGCTAGATTACAGCGGTGGTTCTTCCAACGACAGCGACCGATTAAACGCTAGCGAGCCAGATGATCACACAAATCAACGTAGAACAACAGCATTCACGTGTAACGTCACAGACAACGTACCCAAACAATTCTAATAACATTAAGAGCCAAATACAACACACACAATACATGTCAGCTGTGGAATTACTCATTAAATAACTTCCAGGTACACTATTTTAAGCTTCCTGTTGAATTTAGCTTAGCTTTATCGGCTGTTAGCCAACCTAAGCTTGCTAGTTAGCAACGGAGCTGAAACAGCCCTGCTGTCCAGGCGTACGGAGAACAAGTCGAAATCGGGAAACCATACCTCGTATCTATATGTAGATTTACAGACGAGTTACGTTTGCTCTTCGATACCACTGATAAGGAACTCCGACAAACACTAGCAAACGGCGTCTTTCCTGCCTTCGTGTTTTGCGATAGAGCCACGACGCACAGCAATGGCTGACAGTCTCTCCCCTGGCCTGCCCAGCCGCTTCCTGTTTGTGTTACCAGTTAATTCTTCCGGGAGTGCTATCGATAGAAACGGGAAAGCAGGACGGCCAGAATAGAAATGGTCGTTTAATGAAAGCAAATGTAAAGAAATGAAAGTTAAATCATAAATACGCGGTTTAGTTTTTTATGGTACCCTTCTGTGTATCTATCGCCACTCTGTGAGTAAGCCTGCAGAAGTCGGTGATTCGGCTTCCTAACCGGGTTAGTGATCCACACATTCATGCGTTCAGAACAAAACCAACCAAGAGACCGCGGGCATGTTCGCCGTGCCCCGTAAAGTGGCTCCGTGGTTTTGTTTATCTTGAAATAATTAAGCGCAATTTTACATGATAATGTTCTTTGATCAAGCTGACCAGGCTTATGGAGATTTCATCAAATAGTCACGCTTGTTTCCAGCACGCTCGCAAATATTACGGACAGGAAATGCCACGTGTACTAACTGCGCATGCTTGATGAGGGTACGGTACTGCTGATCCGCGGAGCTTCCTGTGAGCGAAATGACCGTTTTTCTCAGGGCACTTACGACGTAGAAGGAACGAGTCCACAACCATGACAACCTTGTAGATAAGTTAAACAGTGTTAAGTGTTTTCTGTAGTTTCATGGCTCCGAGGCAGAAGTAGACCACTTTTAGAGGCGTATTATTTCCTGTTTTTACTTAACAGCAACGCGATTCATTACGTCGTTGGGTTACTTGTTTAGTTGGTTAAGTTAGCTTCTGAGCTAACGACTCGCCAACGCACCACCTTAAACTTGTTGGAATTCGTGTCTTATGATGTCAAACGGCGGCTTCAGCTCTCGGAATGGGGCTAGTGGGCCGTCATATATCAATGGTAAGTTCTTTAGCCATCTCAGGTATATTTCACTTCTATGTGTTGACTGTGACCTGGTAGTGTAACGTGCAGCGTTATGTTAACTTACCTGTCAAACTTGAGCTGGTGACATTAACGTCGACGTCGTTCTACAGACCCGTAATGTGAGAGCACAGCCGGATTCGCCAGCTACATTCGCTCACCTGGTTAGCTACCTAGCTAATTTACTAGGTTAACTTAATCTAACTGAGCCAAGTGAATTATTATATTTAGTTAGGTTAGTTAAACTTGGCCGACGCAGTTGCTGTTAGTCATTCAGTTTAGCTAACCGCCTTCCAAATCACAGTAGTTCGGATTACTTAGCAGGCTAGTTAGGTTTTTGACCCTTCATGTTTTCAAACTAATTTTAGTAGCGTCGTTTAAAGTGAACCCGCACGGCCATAGCCGGATCATTTTCGTTTGTTGTGCTGTTGAAAGCCATATGTTCGCGGGTCTCTTTCGTCTCTAATGTTAGATAATTAAAATGTTAACTCGTGTTTGTGAAGTGTGCTCCTGGGCGTCTAGCATTTGAGAGCGCTTTTACATAAGTTCAGACTTTAAACCGGCAGTCATGTCTGATCTCCCACTGTAACTCTTTCTCTCTCTCTCTCTCTCTCTCTCTCTCTCTCTCTCTCTCTCTCTCTCACTACAAACTTTCCTTGGCCCTCTAGTGTCACTCTAAATAGTCTTTTAAGTTACTTGGCTGTAAAATATCGTAACTAAAGAAAATGTATAGGGTTTGATTTAATCAGACTAGAATTTGGTTAATATGATCTTGTTTCTAATACAGTGAAACCATGTAAGGTACAGGGACAGAAAAGTCATGCTACTCAAATTTAGTTTAAATATGATATTGGTGCTGAAGTCCAGAACTAAAATGTCCTGTTAAAATCCTAGTGTTAGGATTTTCACAACTATAACAGGATTGGCTGTGATTATTTAAGCAGACTATGTTTTTCACAGTTGTTAGCTTTTGCGATCAAATATTTTACGTCCCAACAAACAGAATGTGAATTGGGTTTGTTTTGATTAGTTGAGTTGGGACAAATACATGTAAATAAAAGAAAGCAGAAAACCTTTTTTTGAGACGTGTCATGAGTCTTTGGAAAACAGTTCTAACTTCTGACTGGTGCTGTAACACGTTTAGAGGGGGGTGGTGGTGGGTAGTGTTTATTTATTTGAGCTTGAGCTGCTTGTATCGTTAGTTAGTAGTGTGTATTGATGGCTAGGAAACGAGAACTAATCAGCCTGTTTGGCTTTTACTTTAATAGTTGCGTACAATGATCAAAAAAGAGAAATTGCTGGTTACAGTAGCAGCTACTATTACATGATTGTGGTGGTGTACTCTGTCATGGTGCACACTTCATTTTTGCTCAAGCTTTACAGGTTTGAGAGATCTGAATGATGTAAAATGCATAATTTGTGTGTATTCCTGAGTATTTATGGGGATATGCTTTCCATTGTCAATCTGACAAATTGTTATTGTTATAGATTTTATCCCGGATATGTCAGCTTTTCTGGGTACTTTGTAGATATTCTCAGTACCTCAAGAACATTGCTCTTGTTTCATTAAAAAGAGGGCATAATTAATCCAGTTTGATTGGATTTAGGGCAATGCAGTAAATGAAACATTGAATTAAAAAATAGTATAGATATTCAGTATTTTTGTGCAGTGTAACCCTATGGTTTGGATGTGAAAAATGGGAGGGGCATGCTGGGAGAGCACTACAGTGATGTTTGGGTTTGGAGGTGAGGCTGTGAGGGAAATCAGATGGGCTGGGCTAATGTGTTTTATAGCCAACGTTAGGAACCAGAAAATATAGAGAGTGACCGAATCGCGAGGTTGATGATTTTTCCTTACTAGCATCCCTATGTTTGACGAGGTAAGGTTTTTCTGATCAGGATTGAGTTGTTAAGGGAAATGTGAATTGCATGCAACACTGGCAGCTTTATGGAGACTTGCAAGAATCCTTATTTAATGGGTCCAAGATATTTATTACAAACTGAGATATTGATTAAGTTATTTACAGTTGGTACAGACATCTGGAATCTCGCAGCCTTGTGAGGTGGTGCTGAGTGTGATTATCTCCTCAGTCAAGGCTCCTATGCTTTTGTATTTATGATTGCGGCATGAGTAGGGCGTCATCAGGAGGGGGTAACGTTGGTTGACTGATGTGATATATGAAGCCACGTCATCCGCATGTATAGCAGTTGAACCAGAGGGCCCTGCAGAGGTAGAACTTACTACTGTAAAAAGAGTATTTTTTTTTTACAATTTGGAAAGAGGTTTTTACATTTCAAGCAATACTTGTATATTTTATTATTAAAGGGCTGTGTATTTCAGCTGTTAATGGAAAAAAAAGGTATTCTGGTGTAGTTACTCTTTAATGAACACAGCCTACACCATGGCAACTGCCTAGCAACATTCTAGCAGCCACCTGGGATACCATAACAAGCTTAGCAACACCTTAGCAACTACATGGGATACTGTAGTAACCACCTGGAATCTAGCAAACATCTAGCAAACCATAGCAACCACTAGGCTTTTCTGCTTGTACCTTTCAGCTCAAACAGTCTGTGAAGAGGCAGTGAGTTGATAAGTGATACTGAACACTGTAATTCTATTAGTTTGTAAGAGTAGAATATGAACTTGAAACTAGCTTTTATCGGCATTCTGTAGCAGTGCTATGCCATGTGATGCAATGCTGTGTGATGCTGCATATCTGGTGTACAGTTGAGGCAGAAAGATGTGCATGTGCAGAAACAACATGAATTTGAATACAGTGCAGTAGACCTAGAGTTTCAGTTGGGCTAAGTCTGTGCTAGTGAGCCTTGGCCTGCAGAGTTCAGTTTCATTCCGATAGGAAATAGAACAAATAAGACACATGCACAACTAATGTTGTACAACAGTCAAACCAAAAATGATTTGTACGTCAGGATCAACATGTTTTAGATCTCGACACTAGAATTATGACTTGAACAAACAATAAAGGTAGTGCAATAGCTACATTTTTAAAGATATTTACCAGTGCAAGCAGCTTGTGTAGCAAGGTACAGCGCACAACTTGAATTAGTCTCTGATCTACTGAAAGAAAACAAACCTACAAATCCTCTTAGATCCTAGGATTGATATACAGTGCTGTGAAAGTATTTGCCCACCTGATTTCTTGTATTTTTGATAATTGGTCACATTTTATTGTTTAACAATTAAATTTAATATAAGATAAAGACAACACAAGTAAACAAACTGCTACTGATGACCTTTGTAATTATTGAAGATAAAGATTTATTCAAAACCTTTTTAACCCATGTGAAAAAGTAATTGTCATCCTAAACCTAATAACTGGACGTGCCACCCTTGTCAGTAACTGCAATCAGTGGAGGAATTTTGGCCCAATCTTCTTTGCAGAATTGTGTTAATTAGACTACATTTCGAGCACAAACTTCTTGTTTAAGGTCTTACCATAGCAACTCCATGAGATTAAAGTCGGGACTTGATTTGGCCACTCCAGAACCTTAATTTTGTTTCTTTTGGGCTATGCAGAAGTGAGCATGCTTGTGTGCTTCGGATCATAGCACTGCTGCGTAACCCGACTGCGCTTAAGCTTTAGGTCACAAAGCGGACAGTCCGACATTCTCCTTCAGTATTTTCTGATGGAGAGCAGATTTCATGGTTGCATCAATTAAAAGAATTCGTCCAGGTCCTGCAGAAGCAAAGCAGTTCCAGAGCATCGTACTACCGCCACCATGTTTGACTGTTGGTGTGTATGATGTGGAATCCAGTGTTGTCTTTAAGCCAGAAGTAATAGGGCCCATGTCTTCCAAAATGTTCAATCTTTAACTCATCATTCCGCAGAATATCATCCCAACAGTTTCAAGTGTCATCTAAGCATTTTTTTGGCAAAATGCAAGACGAGTTCTTTTTTGGCAGCATTGGTTTGCTCCTTCCATGGATTGCATTTTTGCCCATTGTCTTTTGTATCGTAGGATCCTGTACATTGATCTTAACTTAGGCAAGTAAAGTCTGCAATTCTTTAGATGTTTGTCTGTGTTCTTCTGTGACATCCTGTGTGACTCAGCGAAATGCTCTTTGTAAAATTTTGATATGCCAGCCACTGTTGGGAAAGCTCACCACTATTCTAAGTTTTCTCATTTTTGCAGTGGTGGACAGTAACTAAGTTAATGTAATTTGTTAGTGTACTTAAGTGGTTTTTTTTTTGTGTATCTGTACTTTACTTAAGCATTTCCATTTTGGGCGACTTTTTACTTTCACTCCACTACATTTCAGAGTCAAATATCTTACTTTTTACTCCACTACACTTTGTGAAATCTGTCGTCCCTTTTGGTTTTTGTGTGTATAAAAACGTAACATGTCAAAACAAAAGAAGTGCAAAGCAAGAACACCAATCAGGGCACAGCGGTCACTTTGTTCTGAGTTTGTTTTGACCTGTTGGTCATAGCAGCCCAGTGCAAGCACACGGTTCAACGTCAGTGCAGCAGCATAACCTAAATGATGGAATTAACCTAACTTTGTGTAAATAGACCACAATATAGAAATATGTACACACATGCAGTCGTGACTGGCATCTTTCTTTTTTTTCTGAATTCATATAAACACTTTCATTTTATAGTAAATAGGTTTCGGTTAGTTTATGTTTATGAAGAGAGACCTACAGATCTATACAGTAATGGAAAACTTATTTGTGAATCTGTGTTTAAAGGAAGTTTTTATTCAACTTGTAACTAAGTTACAAAGTAATCTTAAACTGAAACTTTGCTTGTTTGTAAAAGTGATTTCAGAGGCACTCAGTTCTACCTAATGAAAACTATTTGCCTTCAGTGTTTTGTGCTTATGATCATTTTAATAGACGTCAACATCACTAATTAATGACATTCTATTAAAAGACTGGTTTACCAAGAGAGACACTGGAGTATTTTCACCCAAAATGAGTTCATGAAGCGAGTCTTGTTACAAAAATGATAACAGGACATTAGTCATATTAGTCTTTTAGTACTTTTACTTTTGATACTTAAGTACATTTGAAGTCAAATACTTTTGTACTTTTACTCAAGTTGGGGTCTAAAGTAAGGACTTCTACTTTTACTGGAGTAATATTTTACCCTGGGTATCTCTACTTTAACTCAAGTACATGATTTGTGTACTTTGTCCACCTCTGCTCTTTTGTGGATAATGCAGTCCCAGAGTCTTAGCAATGGCTTTATTACCCTTTCAAGACTGGTACATTTGAGTAATTTTGTACGGCATCTATATTTGAATCTCTTTAGAGCAGCCTGCTTCATGTTGCCAGACAGTTATTAACACCATTTAAGTGTTGTTTAGATTCTACAGGTCTGGCACTAATCATGACTGGGTGTGGCTAGAGAAATTGTTAATTAAATTTGCTTTACCGGTTGATTTAGTTGCTAAGGAGGAACATTTGGGTTTTTCTCATAGGGCTATGAAGGGCTGAATAGCATTTTTCCTTCATTAATGATCATTATTTGAAAATAGAATTTTCTGTTTACTTAGTTGTCTTTATTTAATATTAAAAGTAGTTTGATAATCAAATATGCAAAAATAGAAGAAATTGGGAAGGGGCAGATACTTTTTCACTGCACTGTATGAATGGAAATTGCAGTTTTGTCTGATGAAGCTTAGATGAATGCTTAACCTTTGTCATCTTCTTATTCCCTAGGTCCCTTCCAGAATCCCATAACAATTCATCCTTCAACTCAAGGATACATTGTGGCCCAACCAAGCTCCACCATGACACAGTCTAAAGCTCCATTGCTGCCTGCCCCAGATAACTACAATTTCAAGCTCTGTCAGCAAGCCACACCAGTGAGCCTATACCAAAGCCCTTCTGCGTCATCCATGCCCATCAGGCCACCAGAAGGATGTTCGGAGCCCTTTGCACCATCTCAACCTGCAGCGTGTAACCACAGAATGCTTTTACTACCCACTTCACAGAGCTCCTCAACCCCTCCAGTGTCTAACAGTTTCTGCCAGAATCTTCATCAACCTATAAGCAGGCAGTATGAGGGACATACACACGTGGGCAATGCAGTAAACCCTAATCCAGCCCTGGGATCAAGTCTGACATCCATGGCTTACAGTTTGGGAACACCCACACCTCTATTTTTTGGTAATGCATCACAGTCACCTGGACCACCACCAGCCTCTGCGAGTAACCTCCCTGTGCCAGGTAGAGAGAGAATTTTCTTTTAACTTCCTAACAAATTTCTTGCCTGTACCCAAAATATCTTGTCCACATTTCAGATATCCTAAAGTAATTTTTTCAGTAATTAATAGTAGGGGCATAATGATAGATTTTTGTGACACAATACATCGCGATGCAGAAATGTGAGGTGCATCACGGAGATGGACGATGACAAGTACGTTCTATTTATTATACCGTTACTCCCTAAGAACCTCTCCAGATCATTCAGATTCCATTGTCTACACTGTGGACTCTTCTCTTCAGCTCATGCCATGGGTTTTAGGGCAGAGGACTGGAATGGCCAGTGGCAAAACCATAACGCCTCTGGTGTTCTCTTAACATCTCTTGTTCCTCATAGCATAGTCACTTCAGGGACTTCAGCTTAACAAATAGTACAACTGACAACGTCTTTTCTGAGTTTAGCACTTTTAAGGATTTTGTTGAGATTTTTTTGTTTTCTTGAGGCAGCCATCACACTCTGTAGTGAGCGATAATGACACTGACCACTCAAAAGCAGAAGACATTAACCAAGAGGAACATCAAAATACAGGTAAAGGGGGACTGTGTAGGGCCAAATAGGAAAGCAAGTGGTGTATATGTGTGTATGTACATAAAGGGGATTTAAGCCATAAGTTTAACAAGAGCCATTGATGTAGTGAAGAAATCTTTCCTATTTCAAGTAGTACCACTTCAGCCTGCCCAGCAAAGAGAAGGAAATGCTGAAATTGGTTGTGCTTAAGGTCTATTGCTGGATGAGCAGTCTCCTGCTCAACATTCTATGAATACAGTTGTGAACTAATGTACATAAGTCCTTTACTTTGGACCATAGAACATGAGTTACTGTATCCTCATCAGTGAGGGCACCCAATACATTCTGCTATATACTACACAATTCTATTCAGTTAAATAGAGTACATCCGCACATATAGATTTTAGTAGCAGTTGTCAACCTTTTTGCCTCTGTTTTGCCAGCCTATGTGTCTTTGCCTGTAATGGGAAAGTGTTTCTATTTGTGTGTTTTTTGCACAGTCAGCAGAAGTAATACACAGCTTTTAAGGTTAGGCAGTTTAAAAGTGTTATGTCCAAATAACATTTTGAAGAGTTCAGTTCAAGTGTTCAATTTTGTCAGGCATTATAGCTTCATGTCCTCTAGTTCAAACATATACATACTTGACTCTGTACCCTCTAGGCCACACAATTATGGGTGTGTGGGGAGCCTTTTTTTTTTTTTTTAATTACACCCCAAACACACCCCCACCTACCAAGACTTTCCAAACAATACACTGATAAAGACACCTTTAGATTAGAAAGAGGATGTACTAAGCATAATCTGGAGTGCATCAAAATAAAAAAGAAAAGAATTCCATTCAGTATAAAAAACAGCAGTATTACCTTTTATTATGAATCTAATCTTCTCCAATTTAAGAAAATGTATAACATCACAGAGCCATGGTGCAATTGAAGGTGGTTTTGTGGACTTCCACAATAATAAAATATGACATCTCACTAATAAGGATGTGAATGCAAGGATATCCGACTGAACACCAGTGGGTGGGGGCAGATCAGAGGGAAAACAAAATATTGCAACAGAGGGATTTATACTAACTTTAAAACATAAAACCTTTGACATTATCTGAAAATACTCAAACCAAAATTTTTGTAAAGAAGGGCAAAAAAGTTAATATAACTTAGCTGTGATAGACGTGATGCTACGCCATGTAATCTACCTCTGACATTTGGATAAAATTTTGATAATTGAGACTTGGATCTGTGAACTGTGTAATACCTTGAATTGTATCAACTGAAGCCTTGCGCAAGGAACACTTGAACGTACTTTATATATGGCTTTCTCCCACCATTGCTCCGTAAAGATAAAGTCCAACTCATGTTCCCAAGCACTTTTGATCCAATTAAGGGAGGAAACATCTATAGCTATGAGTTGTGAATAAATCCTAGATATAAGAGATTTCTGAGAGGCATCAAGAGTCAAAATGTTGTCCAGTGGTTGTTCGGTAGGAAGTTGGATGTAGTCTAGAAAAAGGGAAGAAGCACAATGTCTAATGTGCAAATAACGGAACAAATGTGAAGCGGGCAAGGTAAACTCTTCTGCTAATTGAGAAAAGCTACCAAAGGCACCATCTTTGTAAAGAATTGATCCCTCTCTCATGCCACATCCTAAAGACCGCATCATTCAAAGCTGGGGGAAATAAATTATTATCCAATATAGGCATCAAGGTTGAAGGTGACATTAACTTAAAATGATGTCTGAACTGAGACCAGGTGCGAAGGGTGTAGAGTGTTACTGGATTATCTGTGAAACTGGAAGGCTTAAGTGGAAAAGCCAAGGTAAGCAATGTCTGCGCAGAGATTGGAGAACAGAAGTGGGTCTCCAGCCTGCACCACAGTGATTCCGGAGAGTCAAGCCAAAAGAGAGCCTTATGAATATGGGCAGACCAGTAATAAAATAGAAAGTTGTGGAGTGCAAATCTCCCATTGAATTTAAATCTTTGTAATATTGATTTTCTCACTCTGGGAACTTTCCCATCCAATATAAAAGAGATAATAAGCTGGTCCAGCATTTTAAAGAATTTATTCTACAAAAATAAAGGAATAATCTGAAATAAAAAAAGACATCTGGGCATTTTTATAATATTCTACCAGTCAACGATAAAGGAAGAGACCTCCACCTCTGCAAATCTAATTTAAGTTTGTTGATTAACAGAGAAAAATTGGTATGAAATAGACAAGGTAGTGCGAGACACATGATTTCCTAGATATTTAAATCCTCTTTGAGCAAATTTAATGCAAGTGAGGGGAGAAGTATATAACAATCTTATCCAAAAGATAAATTTGTCTCCAAATCCAAATGTATGTAAGACCGCAAAAAGATAATCCCACTCTACTTGGTCGAAAGCCTTCTCTGCATCGAAAGAATGAACAACTTCAGCAGCAGAGGAGGAATGTTTTGTGAAAATTGTATTTAAAAGAGTGTGGACATTAAAAAATAGATGACGCCCCCTAATAAAGCCATTTTGGTCTGGTGAAATTACATCAGGGATTTTCTCCAACCGCAGCACCAGTACTTTAGCCAGAATTTTCACATCTACATACAGGACAGATATAGGCCTATAAGAGTTGTAGGATTTACAGAGGGAAACGCAAGATCCTCAAAAAACAGCATCTCAGCACCATCACATGTAGACACTGAATTATAAAGATTAGAGTAAAAGAACTTTAAAGCAGCTTTAATAGTGAGAGGATCTGAACACAGCACACCAGTAGAGGTCCTGATCTGTAAAAAAGATTGAGAGGCATTTTGTCTTTTTTTTACTGTGGTGCTAAAAGCCTAGATTGTTTTATCGCCATATTCTTAATAATTACTACCAGAGGTGGACGAAGTACACAAATCACTTGAGTTAAAGTAGAGATACCCAAGGTTAAATATTATTCCAGTAAAAGTAGAAGTCTTTACTCTAGACCTCCACTTGAGTAAAAGTACTAAAGTATTTGCCTTCAAATGTACTTAAATATCAAAAGTAAAAGTACTAAAAGAGTAATTATGGCTCATTTTTGTAATAAAGTAAGAGTCTTATCAACTCAGTTTAGGTGAAAATCCTCCAGTGTCTCTCTTGGTAAACCAGTCTTTTAATAGAATGTCATTAATTAGTGACGCTGACGTCTATTAAAATGATCATAAGCACAAAACACAGAAGGCAAATAGTTTTCATCAGGTAGAACTGAGTGGCTCTGAAATCACTTTTACAAACAAGTAAAGTTTCAGTTTAAGATTACTTTGTAACTTAGTTACAAGTTGAATAAAAACTGTCCTTAAACTCAGGATCACTAATAAGTTTTCCTTTACTATATAGATCTGTAAGTCTCATAAACTAACCGAAACTTATTTACTATAGAATGAAAACGTTTGTATGAATTCAGAAAAAAAGAAACATGCCATTTACACAAAGTTAGGTTAGTTCCATCATTTAGGTGACGTATGTGCTCCCAAAACTTTACGCTGCTGCACTGACGTTGAACCGTGTGCTTGCACTTGGTCGGTATGACCAACAGTTCAAAACAAGCTCAGAACAAAGTGACCGCTGTGCCCTGATTGGTGCTCTTGCTTTGCACTTCTTTTGTTTTGACATGTTACGCTTTTATACACACAAAATCCAAAAGGAACGACAGACAAAGTGTAGTGGAGTAAAAAGTAAGATATTTGACTTTGAAATGTGGAGTGAAAGTAAAAAGTCGCCCAAAATAGAAATACTAAGTAAAGTTCAGATACATGAAAAAACTACTTAAGTACAGTAACGAAATTACATTTACATTACATTACATTACACAAATGTGGGATTGTGAAGGACCCGGCGTTTTGTTTGCATTTCAGAAACGAAAATTAGTGCGATAGTGATAACCAGATTAAACTTGATACTAAAATCAAAGGAATAAAAGAAAAAATAACTTGTACCATGGAAAGAAAACCTTGTTTGTGCAGAGAGCTCCAAGCACACATCTGCTCCATACCCAAAGAATCCGAAAGTCCCTCATCTTTTGTAATTTGTATTGGATTGCAGTGTCTGTTAAAAATGTAAATGTACTGAGACAGACAGAGTAAAGATTTGTTGCTGTACAAGCAATGCTTAAAACTAGTATGAACTTTATTTGGATCATTTTACCAAAATGGTTTAGAGTTCAAAACACATTTTGGACTTTTAACTAACTGTAGACTAAAATTGTTTTGCTTTGAGTGACCCTATGCTATGTTTGGGGATGAATTAGAGCAGAGACTGTGAGCCAGGCCTTCTCGTTCAGCATCAGTGTCTGATCAAATGCGTTTCTGGAAGAATGATCAAAAATTCCCATACACACTCCTAAACCTTGTGGAAAGCCTTCCCAGAAGTTGTTATAGCTCAAAAGGGTGGGATGACATGATATTAAACCCTATGGACTAAGAATGGGATGTCCCGCAAGTTCATATGCATGTGAAGGCAAACTAGCGAATACTTTTGAGAGAGCTATGACCAGCAATAACTATGGTCATGACTAGGAATAACAGCTTTGAACTGGTTTACACACAATCATCATATTTTTATTAAAAAACAAAGATTAATTGCAGAAATTTGTTTCAATAGAGACCATTCTTAAGGTTGATTTTTAGACTTTGGGAGACATGTACTTGGAACCAGTGTGAATTAACTGCTCATCACGTGGCACTGAAGGACAGGGATGCAATCTCACTTCCTACTCTAAAATACTGGGATGTAGCTAAAATAAGGCTCTGCCTATGGACTTAACCTCTGTTTCAGTAGTGAAATGTGACCATGATTTTATTTATTTATTTAGTTTAAAACTAAACTCATGATAAATTTCAACTACATTTAAAAAGATGTAAACTGCAAACAATAATTGCAGTAAGTAGTGTGCTTCAAAACATAGTGGCAGTCATGCATGTTACTGCATTTCTCTTGTGGTAAAATAAATTGGTCCAAGTCATTCATTCCACATAGTCTGACAAGTATTTTAAGTAAGATTATAGTTGTTCCATCCATCCATCCATTTTCGAAGCCGCTTCTCCGTCAGGGTCACTGGGGGTGCTGGAGCCTATCCCAGCAGTCATCGGGTGGAAGGCAAGATACACCCTGGACAGGTCGCCAGTCCATCGCAGGGCAGACAGACAGACACAGACAGTCACTCAGACACTCACACCCAGGGGCAATTCAGCATGTCCAATTGGCCTGACTGCATGTCTTTGGACTGTGGGAGGAAACTGGAGAACCCGGAGGAAACCTGTAGTTGTTCCACATTTGATAAATTTGGAATATACATGTTTTTTTTTTTTTTTTTTTTTTACTAGTCCTTTTGTTTTACTAAAAACCTCTAAATTGACCAAACTATCTAAACCTATCCATTGGAGTCTCAAGATAAATAAGTTTGCAAAAACATAATGACATTTAAGCACAGGGTGATTTCTGGCAAATTAGCTCAAGATCTGGAGCTGATATGACGCATTGGTGTGACCTGGATTTTTCTGCTTAAGAAATACATCAGTAATTGTCTGATTAAAATTGAATATGAGAGATGCATACAGAATGACTAACTGAGGGTTAATTCTGAATTGATTTTCCAAAACCACAATAATTGAAAATTGAGTTTAGTTTTTAGACTAGTTTTTAAAATAGTGCTTGGTTCCATTTTACTCTACCAATGAGCTTTTTGTGGCTCACCATGAAAGCTTCTGCTTTTAAAGACGAATTCCTGGATTTGATTCCTCGTTAGGAATACTGTGCAAATACATATAAACATTAGACAGTAGACATATCACTGAGGCATGTTGGTAATAAAAAATGGAGATCTTTCTTAAGAATTCAACCATATGCTGCATTTTCTATGAGCAGAGGTTGGCACATAAGGCTTCATTGACCTCATGGTGCTTTGAACATGTAGATTGCCGCTTGACTCTATATTTTAATGTTGTTTTTTCAACAGGGCCTAATGCAGCAAACGCCGTACCTCAAACCTCAAATCAGCTTGACCGAAAACTTTATGGCACCCCGCCAGCAGTAGGGTCACCAGCAGACATGGGAGCTTCACCACCTTTACGTCCTCCTGGCCTTTTAGTCAGTTCTGTTTTGCCACCCCCTCTTGCTGATCAAAATGAAGGTAAGGAAACATACATACATATTTTAAGGTTGGGGTTAAGAAAAATGTGAAGCACACAGTACAAACATTCAGAAATAATGTTTGTTTGAACTGTAGTTATAAACGTATAGAAATACAGAAGCTGCAGTCTATTACTTTGCATTAATGCATTAATATGTCATAATTGGCCTGCATCAATTTTGGAATTTTAGACTCAATTATTTTGAAATAATAATTAGTAAATATAAATCAAATAATTTGATTTTGAATACTTAATTAATTTAATAGTAAAGTACTCATTATTAGGTTGGTATTTCAGTCTGTCTTTAGTATTTGTTTTTTTTTTTAATTATTATTGAAAATTAGAACTGGTTTAGGTAAATGCATCATAAATTCATGACCACCATTCATGGGAGCTCACCTATGAACTACAGCATTTTCCACATGGCTAAATTGTTTTAGCCAAGCTAAAGAGATGCCTCAGGAAGAAAAAACACATTTGTTGGAGGTCTGTAAATGATTAGACAATAAGAAAATTGTTCTCTGAAAACTGTGCATGAAGACGTTGATATACCATGTATAAATGACGAGTTTAATGAATCATCTCAGATTTGTAGTATAGTAATCCTTATCTACCATGCATCCATGTGCAATGCCTGTTTCAGCTT
This sequence comes from Pygocentrus nattereri, assembly GCF_015220715.1. Classification (NCBI taxonomy): domain Eukaryota; kingdom Metazoa; phylum Chordata; class Actinopteri; order Characiformes; family Serrasalmidae; genus Pygocentrus; species Pygocentrus nattereri. Next base: position 29,653,442 of record NC_051226.1, on the reverse strand, counting down.
CCTCACATAGCTTCTTCTGATTGAAATATTAGCTCTTTTTTCTGCTTTTTGTTTTCCAATTAAACAAGTTTACAGTAGGTGTAAAACTTGATGGCACACACAGGAACGACTCTGAAAGTACCAACCAACAAGATCATTAAAAAAAAAAAATTATTTTAAAAAGTATGTAATTTGACTGAATTTCTAGAAAGTTTACACTTCAATTGCTCGCGAATGGAAAAAAAAACTGTTTGAAGCTTGGTTGGGGGGGGTTTGCTATCAGGAGCTCAGTGAATTTCAGCAAGGTACCATGATAGGATGCCACCTGTGCAAGTCCACTTATGAAATTTCCTCGCTACTAAATATTCCACAGCCAACTGTCAGTGGTATTATAACAAAGTGGAAGCGATTGGGATTGACAGCACCTAAGCCACGAAGTCTGATAGACGAAACAACATTCTGTGTGTGTGTGTGTGTGTGTGTGTGTGTGTGTGTGTGTGTGTGTGTGTGTGTGTGTACATACACTATATTGCCAGAAGTATTCACTCACCCCTTCAAATCATTCAATTCAGGTGTTCCAGTCAGTGCCATGGCCACAGGTGTGTAAACCAAGCACCTAGACATGCAGACTTTTGTGAAAGAATGGGTCGCTCTTAGGAGCTCAGTGATAGGATGCCACCTGTGCAGTCGTGAAATTTCCTTGTTACTAAATATTCAGTCAGTTGTCAGTGGTAATATGACAAAGTGGAAGTGGTTGCCAACTTTCTGCAGATTCAATCGTTACAGACCTCCAAACTTCATGTGGCCTTCAGATTAGCTCAAGAACAGTGTAGAGAGCTTCATAGAATGAGTTTCCATTGCTGAGCAGCTGCATCCAAGCCTTGCATCACCAAGCGCAATGCAAAGCGTCGAATGCAGTGGTGTAAAGTGCCATGACTGGACTCTAGAGCAGTGGAGACATTTTTGCTGGAGTCACACTTCCCCATCTGGCAATGTGATGGATAAATCTGGGTTTAGTGGTTGCCAGGAGAACGGTACTTGTCTGACTGCATTGTGCTGTCAGTAGTGCAATGTTTGGTGGAGGGGGGATTATGGTGTGGGGTTGTTTTTCAGGAGTTGGTCTTGGCCCCTTAATTCGAGTAGAAGGAACTTATAATGCTTATATATAACATGCGTACATACATACATACATAACACATATTTGTGTGTGTGTGTGTGTCTGTATATGTATGTATATAATATAATGTGTGTATGTTTTGTATATGTGTGTGTCTGACATTCTGTTTCTGTTTGTAATAGCTGGCCCATACCCTCCTCAGGCAGGACAGATGAGCAAGCCAGCTGGCACTGCTTACCCTTCATTGGAACCTGGTTACCAGGGCATTGAAGGGATACCCAAGCCATTACCTGTGCACCCTCCAACACCGCTGTATGGCTTCCCACCTCAACAATACCAGCAGGTACTTAACCTTGTTGTAATTTCTTAGCCTAATGCCTGTGGATGTGTCAGTATCTTTGAGCATAATTAATCTGAAATTAGACTTACATAATCTTCTGCTGTTGGTGCCCATCTGCATCAAGGTTTAATGTGTTTCTGAGATGCTTTTCTCCTCATCACAATTGTACAGACTGGTTATTTGAGTTACCATAGCTTTTCTGTTATCCTGAGTACCTTATAGAGACTGTAGTGTATGAAAATCCTGCCCTTTTGTCACCATCATGCCACGGTCAAGATCACTGTGATATTTACCACATTCTGATATTTGATCTGACCAGCACCTCAAGCTGCTTGTCTATGTCTGCATGATTGTATGCATTGTAGTGCTGCCACACGATTACCTGATTAGATTATTGTGTGAACAAGCAGATGTACCTGTTAGTGTTCGATGAATGTGTGGAAGAAGGATTTCAATAGTAATTTGATTCTGCTTGTATCAGGGCATGTGTGAATCAACATACTTGATAGTAGCTGCCTGGTTAATTCTTTTTTTATTTTTTTTTTATTTTCACATAGTTATCAGAAACAGTACAATCAACTTAGAAATAACAAACTTTCTAGGAAAAACAAACAAAACAAAAGAGGGTGACTGCTCACAATACTCTGTTCTAGTGTTTTTTCCTTGTTTGGGAAGCGACATTTGTTTTTAAACAATTTCTGATTTGCAGATATTTCCAAAAATTGCCTTTGCCTGCCAAATTAAATTTTGCCACCAGGTCGCTGTAAGATAACAAGCGCTCCTCATTAAGTATTTCATTAAAAATACATATTCCCTTACCAAACCACTGTCCCCAAAACGCTGATTTCATTCCTGCTTTAACAAAGGGATTATTCCATAAAGAGGAATAGCGCTGACACAGATGTGAAATTTTATATTTTTTATGAGCTGCCGACCAGGTCTCTTTAGAGTGCAATAAGATCAGGTTAATCATATCCCCACTTTTTCCTGTTTCTGAGAATTGTGAGAGTACTTCTATCAGTTGGAAGGGGGCGAAGTTATTTTTCTATTTTTATCACACTCTAACGAGGAATCCACATCACTCCAATGCTGATCAAGTTTGGCCATTTCAAAAGAAATCTAATGAATGAATGAATGAATGAAGCCTTTATTGTCACATCGTCACCAGAGTAACCAGCGAAATTTAGATTTTGATGAAGGCGCCCTACTCTGCATCCCAGTCCAGGTATCTCAGTTCGCAGGGTAGTATGGCGATAACACAGCAAATTTGCCAAGGAGACAACCTTGATCGGGCCCGGGCAGAGTCAACAATCATCAGGAATCCAAGGAAACGGGGGAGGGATAAAAGAGCGTCTCACAGCAGTGTTCCTCTGGGGGAGATGTGATGTACCAGCGAAGGCCAAGGCCCGCGCTGATACGGGGAGCCGAAAGCAGATAAGAAAGGAGTTGCAGGCTTCGAGCGAGTAGCCGTATTTTTTACGGTAGCTCACCAAGTCCATTATGGTCACACAAACGATCCATTTCCTTTGCAAAGCCGCCAACTTCTCCACAGTGTTATCCAGGGTACGACTTACAGTCAAAGTCTGAGTGTTGACAGCTCTGCCCACCACGTCAATCATGTCGGGCAGCTTCAAGGGGCCGTGGACAGCTGCCCCCATTCTGCGAATTTTGCGATACACCAGGGCAATGCCTAATCCAATCAGCAAAACGCCTGTGATCAGGGTTCCGAATAGGTAGACGTCCTCAATATCCTCCACGAAGAGAGCCGCCAGGCACGTGACACGCCACCTCTCCCATGCGTCCATCGTGTAGCCAGCTGCTAACGTTCCGGCAGGACAGGTTGGTTCCCCCAAACCAGGACTTCTCGTCGAGAAGATGGTGTCAATTGCGTTGAGAGATCATTTGATCAAATCCATTTTTTAGGTTTGAAGAACAGCGCGGAGAGAGTCTCTCAGTAAAGAGCTCAGACAGTAGACTAGACACAGAAGCAAAGCAGGAGAGATAAGGGAGAGGAGAGGGAGAAAGTGCGACCCCTTTCGTTGAGAGCCAAAGTAGATAATAAACTTCCACGTCAGGTATTGCTAGGCCTCCTTTATCCCTAGGGAGATTTAATTTACTTATGCTTATTCTGGGCTTTTTGCCATCCCATATGAAATCTTTAATTAGAGATTTAGAATGTTTAAAAATGTGCATACTTGTACGTATCATTCCAGAAATATAATTAAATTGTGGTGCCACCACCATTTTTATTATGTTCACTTTTCCCCATGGAGATCAAATCAAATCAAATCAAATTTATTTATATAGCGCTTTTTACAACTGATGTTGTCACAAAGCAGCTTTACAAAAATGGGAATCACAGCACAGAGAATCAGACAAAACACTGAACATAATATACAGAATATACAGAACCCCCGTGAGCGCTGAGGCAAGGAAAAACTCCCTCAGAGCTGGAGGAGGAAGAAACCTCGGGAGGACCAAGACTCACATCTAAAGGGGGGACCATCCTACCACTGGTCAGACAACTTATAAGTTAAACATTGAAAAGTCAATTTTACATCCACGCAGTTCTAATATATTCAGGTGTGTATAATCAACAGTGGAAACAATTAGAGTTCATATAGATTTGGATGTGATCTGTAGTGGAGAAGCTGCGTTCCAGAAACTTCCATCAGTCTGGTCAATCAGGGGGACAGGGGGACTTGAGGGTGGGACATCCATCAGTATTTGGCCAGACCGGTGGACAGTCAGTAACTCGGAGGAAGGAAAGATTTAGGAATTAGTTTAGACTGGATTTATGAAGAACAGAAAATGTAAAAAATTATCAGAGTGTGACTAATGACTCCGGCAGGTCTGAATATAACAGCCTAACTAAAGGGAGAGAGCCAGAAGGTAACATAGACATGGAGGCTCCCTGAGACACTGGCATTCACCCACTCCACCGTCCACAAACCTGAGTGACTGCATGTAGTGAGTGACAGCAGCACCAGCATCTCAGTTTACCCACAATTCACTATGTCCATGAACCCCTGGATCTGCAGCCTTATCTAAAGGGAATTAACATTAACTACCAAAAGCTAAACTAAACAAGTAAGTTTTTAGTCTAGACTTAAAGATTGAGACTGTGTCTGAGTCCCGAACATTATCGGGGAGATTATTCCAGAGTTGGGGCGCTTTATAAGAGAAAGCTCTTCCTCCTGCAGAGCTTCTCTGAATTTTGGGAACTACTAGGAAGCCAGCACCCTGTGATCTAAGTAATCGTGGTGGTTCATAATAGGAGATAAGGTCTCTCAGATACTCAGGAGCGAGCCCATGTAGGGCTTTATACGTTAACAGGAGAATTTTATAGTCTATGCGGAATTTGACTGGAAGCCAGTGAAGAGCTGATAGGACTGGACTAATATGGTCAAATTTTCTAGTTTTAGTAAGGACCCTGGCTGCAGCATTTTGAACTAGCTGAAGTTTATTTAAGTTACTGCTAGAACATCCTGACAGTAGCGCATTACAGTAGTCTAGCCTTGACGTAATGAAGGCATGTACTAAATTTAGTCTTCTCCAGCTGTCCAGTTTGGTTTTTATTTTTTGTAGTAAAGGTTCAAAATAATGCTTTAAAGATTTGAACTTAGCTGTATACCTAGATACTTCATTCCCTCAGGGATCCATTTAAAGTTAAAGGCACTAACTGAGCTATGGAAGCATGATTTAGATATGGGCATGGCCTCTGATTTATGCCAGTTAATTTTATATCCAGATATCCAGAGTATGAGTCTATTGTATGAAGAAGTGTTTGCAATGAATCAGCAGGTTCTCTAACTATTAAAAATATACCATCTGCATACAAGAAGAGTTTTTGCTGCCTTCCAGCTGCATGTACACCTTTAATTCCAAGGTTCTCTCTGATCATAGCTGCAAGTGGCTCCAGAACGAGTATAAATAGAAGTGGACTCAGAGAACACCCTTGTCGTGTGGATCTAGACAGACTAAAAAAAGGGCGAAGTCATCCTATTCCTTATTACTGCTGCTTTAGGGTTTGCATATAAAATTTCAAGCCATTTAATAAATTTTCCAAGGCCAAATTTTTTTTCAGGGCTGTGAACAAAAATCGCCATTCTACCCTATCAAATGCCTTTTTGGCATCAAGCGATATTGCAGCAATAGGGTTTAAGCTTGGTTGATTCATCCAGATGAGATGAAGTAACCTTCTCATTATTGTCTGTCAAAGATAGCATGCCTTCCAGTCTTGTAGCTAACAGCTTGGTTAATATTTTTAAATCTACATTTAACAAACTAATTGGGTGAAAGTTTGCTGGATCTGTAGTGTCTCTGTCCTTTTTAGGTATAAGAGATATTAGGGCCTCATTAAAAGTATCAGGCAATGTGCCACGATCCAAAATTTCTAAGTAAACTTCTGTTAATATCGGGGCCAGTACATCAATATATCTTTTTGTAGTGCTCTATTGGAAAACCATCGGAACATGGTGATTTTTCCAGATTTCATGGACATAATAGTGGCTCTCACCTCCTCTTCAGTTACTAATGCCTCTAGTTGTTCCCTTTCGTTTGTAGACAGAGTGGGCAGATTTATATAGAAAAGAATCAGTCTAGCTCATCCTGATTAGGATTGCACTCTGATTTGTACAAATTATTATAGGACTGGTAAAATAAATTGTTAATACCTTCATCAGAGGTAATCAGTGAATCTTCTTTCTTAATAGCAGAGATGACTTTGTTGTTTTAACTGTCTGGCAGTTTGAAGTTTGCCTGCTTTTTCTTCCTGTAAACAGTCTGCAAATATCTTCTCATCCAACAGAAATGTATTTAACCTCCATCGCCCTCTTTTCCTTTTGACCGTTTTCAGGTCTACTTTCCGGTTCCGGCGCCGCTCGAGTGGCAGCCCGTTACAGCAGCTCATTCTTTTTGTTTCTATTTAACTTTTTTTCTTAATCAGTTAAGTTTTATGTAGTATCTGTCGTATTGTTATTACGCTCGACTCGTCATGTTCAGGACAGTGGTGTTTTCCTGCTCGTTTTGGGAGTTTTCTTTATGTTCACGCTGGGGGAGCACGAGTACAGCCACGGCTCTGTTGTTTACACCAGGGAACAGCTGTTAGCGCTTAGCAACGCTGTTGCTACACCAGTTGGCTTCGCTGAGATTCCACGTGAGCTGAGGAGGCGAAGAAGGGGAAACGCGCTGGTGTCGAGCGTCGCGCTCGGAAAAGACGCTATAAACCCGTCATGGGGAATGTAAGATCGCTCTCCAATAAAGTGGATTTTAGCGTGGAGTTAGCGGCGCTGACGCGACACCAGTGGGAATACCGGCTGTTCAGCCTGCTGTTGTTTACGGAGTCGTGACTAACTGAGCTAACCCCGGGTGCTAACATCGCACTGGAGAGCTTCCAAATTCGGCAGGCAGACGGGACAAAGGAAAGCGGCAAGAGGAAAGGAAGGGGACTGGCCATGTACAAAAACGACAAATTGTGCAATCCAGGACACAACAGATATGCAGCAGAAATGTCAGCTGTTAGCATGCTATCTACCACGTGATTTCTCGCATGTTCTTGCGATAACTGTGTACATTACTTCCTCCGCTGACGCGTGCGCATGTGACATCATCCACTCCGTCACGAGCACACTCCAAACACGGCATCCACAAGCTCTCATCCTCATTTCTGGGGATTTCAGTCATGCTTCCCTGTCCTCCACACTTCCCAACTTCAAACAGTATGTGACTTGCAACACAAGAGACAATGAAACACTGGGTCTGTTTTATGCAAACACAAAGGATGCATATAACACATCACCCCTCCCACCCTTGGGAAGTCGGATCACAATCTGGTACATCTCCTGCCTGTCTACAAACCCATTGTTCACAGGTGTTCTGTCAACACAAGACAGGTGAGAATTTGGTCCGACGGGGCCTATGAGGCTCTGAAGGACTGCTTTGAAACAACAGATTGGGAGGTTCTCCGTGACCCATGTGGTGAGGATGTTGACGGTCTCACTGATTGCATCACAGACTACATAAATTTCTGTGTGGAGAACACTGTACCCACCAAGACTGTACGGTGTTTTTCCAATAATAAGCCCTGGGTTACCCCAGATCAGAATTCCCTTCAGGAAGAAAAGAAGAGGGCATTTAGATCTGGAAACAAAGAGGAAATGAGGAGAGTACAGAAGCTCTCAGAAGGAGCTGCCCTGTGCTCCTCTGCCCCTAAGCAGAGAACAGGTGAGGAGGGAACTGAGGAAGATGAAGGTGAGGAAAGCAGCAGGTCCAGACAACATCAGTCCTGGGATCCTGAGGCACTGCGCAGACCAACTGTGTGGGATTGTAAAGGATATTTTAACCTAAGCCTGAAACAGGAGAGAGTGCCAGTACACTGGAAGACATCATGTGTAGTTCCTATCCCAAAACTGCACACCCCAGTGATCTGAATGGCTACAGACCAGTGGCACTGACCTCACATCTGATGATGGCTCTGGAAAGACTTGTTCTTGCCCATCTCTGTCCACTGATGGGACCAGCTATGGATCCTCTGCAATTTGCCTACCAGCCAGGCATTGGTGTGGAGGATGCAATAACTTACCTACTCCACAGATCCCTTGCTCATCTTGAAAAGGCGGGAAGCACTGTTAGAATCATGTTCTTTGATCTATTAAGTGCTTTCAACACCATCAAGCCCACTCTACTAGGGAGCAAGATGGAGAGAGCAAGAGTGGATCACCATCTCATCACATGGACTATGGACTACCTCACAGACAGATTGCAGTATGTGCGACTTAAGGCCTGTGTATCAGAAACACTACTCTGCAGCACAGGCGCCCCGCAGTGAACAGTCCTGGCCCCATTCCTCTTCACCCACTTCACTGCGGACTTCACCCACAACACCTCAACCTGTCACCTCCAGAAATTCTCTGATGACTCTGCCATCGTTGGCTACATCTCAGACGATGATGAAAGGGAATACAGAGAAGTTACGAGGAATTTTGTGGACTGATGCCAACAGAACTGCCTCCAGATCAACACGGCTAAAACCAAAGAGCTGGTGGTGGATTTCCGCAGGACTAAGTTCTCCTCACCCACTTCAGTGAACATCCAGGGTAGAGACATTGAGATTGTCAATACCTACAAGTACCTGGGTGTTCATCTAAACAACAAACTGCACTGGTCTGACGACAACACACACACCCTTATATGGACGTAGCAATACAAAGTCAAGCTTTTTATTAACAAGTATAACCACTCCACAGTGTTTGCTGGACACAGAGCTGTGGAATATGTGACTGACCCGTTTCAGTTTTAACATTTTCTTTTTATTTTCAAAGTGTGTTTCTTGAACAAAGGCAATATCGATTTGTTTGGACTTCAAAAATGAAAGTATCTTTTCCCTTTTAATAGGCAACCCGCAACCGTGTATGTTCCATGTGATTAAGTTAACATAACTGGAGCCCATTATGGGAGAGAGAAAGGTACATCCACTTGTAGTGCTCTGCTAAACGGCATTTTAGCACAACGATGAGCGTAAAACTTGATGCTATACCGCCTGAGAAAGAGTTGAATGGAAAACCAAATTCCAAAGCATCTCGAGCCGTTTAGCCATTTTCTCGTTAGTGCCTGCCAGATGGTCTGATAGGTCTTCCACATGCGAGTTGCGAGTCTCGGCCTCTTCAAGTCTCACTTGAATGGCATTGACCTTTTGTTTGAGTTTGGTGGTCGTCGATTTTACGGTGGCAACATCACTTGCCACTCCTTGCAAAGTTGTGTTCATCTTACTAATTTCTTCGAGAAGGTCTTTCAGGTTGGGAGATTGGCTGCTTGACTGTGGCGACAGCATCATGCCACTAACGTTAGCTTCACTTTTAGTGGCATTCAGGCAGGTTTGCCCTCCTCGAATTAGATGTTTGGTAGCGCTTATTCCTCCATTACTAGGTTTACGTCCAACTCGGTTCTGTCTTGAACCCTTGGATGTCAATTTTATACAATTTTTGAAGTACGAAAGTTTAAAACAAACCTTTTAACAGTGGGCAAGTCTGGAGCTGCCATTTCCCAGCTCGTTACCATGTGACTTGCCTGGTTAATTCTATATATGTTTGGCAATGAGAGTGAGCAATAATGAGCACATGGGCATAGTCCAATTATGACTTACATTGACTCTTTCTTGAATCATTGGTTCAGAAGGCCTTTGATTCCATTTTGGATAGTTCAAGCCACTGAGATTTAATTTAGCATCAGGAAAATGTTATTTTGCTTACTCACATTGAAATAGTTGGGTCAAAAGAAAGTGTCGTTAAAAATTTAACTGCAAGCTTGATGTTGCAGTTCTAAAAAATGTATGAAAAAAGCTATATAATATTGAATTTCTCAATTTTTATACAGATGTATGGATAGTATAGTGAATGACTTTTTCCTGCCTTAAATTTTTTTTCTATTCTTTTTTTCCAGCCTTCTGTAGGTCCAGCCCAACTAAGTCCATCCTTGTCGGCATTAAGCCTGCAGTCCCAGACCCCAGAGGCTCTAAGAGTGGTCAACCTCCTGCAGGAACGTAATATCTTGCCCCCTGGACCTGTTCCTGCACCAACACCATGCTTGCCTCAGGACCTGCAAAAACTCAACTGTAGCCCAGAGTAAATACATGCCCACAATGCTGATTATACAATTTGGAAATGCATGTAGCCATGGTGACAGTTAAAAAGATAAGAGCTGAAAAATAAAGAAGTTAAATACATGATAAATAGGATTCTAAAAAAATAGAGATCATGATGATGCTGTAAGTAGTGGAGAGTCTTTTTGTTTGTTTGTTTTTATTTGATCTGTTTATTTTCAGTTTTATAATCATCTCCTCTTTTCCACAGGGTCTTCTGTAGCACACTTACCAGCATCCCTCAGACACAGGCACTCTTAAATAAAGCGAAACTGCCCCTTGGTTTGCTCTTGCACCCATTTAAGGATCTCTCAGTAAGTCCAGCAGTTCACTTAAATGGTCCATTACCTATACACTGCTCTGTCTTCTCATTTACTTTTGAAGCTGCATGAAGATGCAAATCAGCAATTTCAGTGTCCCCGGACCCCCCCGCTAAACTTATTTTGCAAAAGCTGTTACATCGAACATTCACTGGGCAGTGTCCGAAAGATGATACTTTTCACGTAGAAATGCTCTGCTCCAATCAGGATTCCTTAATGATGAATATTTATAGTTTCATAGATAATACAGACATTTCAAAGCACACTCTGGGTGTATTCAAATTTGTAAAACCAGATTATCCATGCATAAAAATATCTAATTTAGGTAAGATGTGTTAGGCGGTCACATTTGAAAAAAAAATTAAATATCACGCTAGTTACCAAAAATCACAGTAAGTACCAAAATCTTTTTTTGGGTCAACAGATTTTCTGATCAAATTTTACTGCTGCTAGACGACTGTGCCTGATGTGTTCTTACTATGTATGCCTTGAAGACGTAAGAGTCATGCATATAACCACTGTTCCCTGAGGAAGATGAACGAGAAATGAATACATTGGCTGCATGTCTGGCTGAAGACCCCTTTAATCATACCAGCAGCATAGATGATGCAGAGTAATGAGTGCAGATGGGCCCACGGCAACACCTCCCCAAAGCCAACATGACGGGCTGATGTAGCTGCCAAATAGACCTTTATAACTGAGAATGAGAGCCTTTGCTCTAATAGCTCCAGATGGAAAGGTCAACAATGAAGCATTGGAAGGGAACAAACTCTCCAACACACGGGAGAGCCACCACAGTTCTGGTCAGGAGTGAGCACTTTCCTTTGTCTACCTGAGATAGGATCTGCCAGAGAGAAAGACAAGGGACAATGTTTGTTTTCACTGAATGCGAAGAGATTTTCTTTTGCCCTGCCAAAACGCTCCCAGGTCTGTGCCACTACCGTGGGGTGGAGTTTCCATTCTTTTGCTATGGGGCCTCCTCTGTAGTGTCGGTTCAGGTGACTACTTCACCTAGGTAGAATGCTTCCGTATACTTGATGTAGAGTGAACACTTGAGCTGAAGACAACAACCCCTTCCCTGTTGCTTTATCATATAATACCCCCTGTCCCACCACCTTGAGATGATTATACTGATTCCACTTTGTCTTGTTATTATTACTGTTATAAATGAGCTTCTGCAGAATAATAATAATTGCTAATGCTTGTGCAAAATGGTGAAAAACAGACTGAACAATATAAACATGTGGTCTGAACATGTAAACATGCAACAGCTTCTCTGGCTCAGCAAAATGCGAAATGTTGTTGCACATAAGAATTTCTCAAGTCATTTGGTTTATGTGTCCCATTCACTTGCACTTACGTTTCTAAGTGTTGGACTCTACTGGACTTTAGTAAGTATTATCATTACTGCAGAGTCCATGGCTCGATTGAAATAAAAGGCTGCTGCAATACACAGCTGACCAATATAGGTGCACCATTCTCTTTTATCTATTACTGCCTTTCCAAGAAATACGACAATAAGGATTATTGAAGATTTTCATTTTTACTGATGCTTGTCAACTGATGCCAAACGAGCTGACAGAAATTGTTATTAGTTAGAAGTACACTATTTTGCCAAATGTTTTCACTCACTCATCCAAATCATTAAATTCAGGTGTTCCAATCACTTGCATGGCCACAGGTGTATAAAACCAAACACCTAGGCATGTGGACTGCTTCTACAAACATTTGTGAAAGAAAAGAGGAGCTCAGTGAATTCCAGCATGGTACAGGGATAGGCTGCCACCTGTGCAACAAGCCTAGTCATGAAATTTCCTTTTTACTAAATGTTCCACAGTCAACTGTCAGTGGTATTATAACAAAGTGACACCATGAAGTGCAATGCAAAACGTTGAATGCAATGGTGTAAAGCTCTGCCACTGAGCAGTGGAGACATGTTCTCTGGAGTGAGTAATCATGCTTCTCCATCTGGCAATCCAATGCATGAGAACAGTACTTGTCTGACTGCATTGTGCTAAATGTAAAGTGTGGTGGAGGGGGGGATTATAGTGTGGGGTTGTTTTTCAGGATTTGGGCTTGGCCACTTAGTTCCAGTGAAAGGAAATGTTGATGCTTTAGCAGACCAAGGGATTTTGGACAATTTCATGCTCTTAACTATGTGAACAGTTTGGGGATCGTCTGTTCCAACATGACTGTGCACCAGTGCACAAAGCAAGATCCATTAAGACATGGATGAATGAGTTTGGTGTGGAAGAACTTGACTGGCCTGCACAGAGTCCTGACCTCAACCCGATAGAACACCTTCAGGATGAATTGGAGCAGAGAGTGTGAGCCAGGCCTTCTCATTCAACATCAGTGTCTGATCTCATAAATACACTTCTGGAAGAATGGTCAAAAATTCTCATAAACACACTCCTAAACAATGTGGAAAGCCTTCCTAGAATAGTTGAAGCTGTTACAGCTACAGAGGGTATGCCAACATCATATTAATACCTACGGATTAAGAATGGGATGTCACTGAAATTCGTGTGTGTGAAGGCAGATGAGCGAATACTTTTCGAAATAGACGGTGGATACTGACACTATCAGTAATTGTCGATGCCAATCCTGACACTGGTATTGGTATCAGTGGAACCCTGGACGTGGAATCCTTTTTCTGCACCACAAAATACAGGCTGTACCAGCCCTTTTGCAATTCAGCCTGAGGGACTGCTCTTATTGCCTGCTTGCTTTGAATTATTTTTATTTTTTTATGTACTTCCTGAGAGCTGCTTCTCCATTGCCTGACTCTGGAGTGTAAAGCATAAGGACTAGTAAAGCATAAGGACACTTTCGAAGCTGTGTTCAGTAACCCATGACAACAGTCTTTCTACCAAGGGCAAGACTTAGCATGTGCACCACTCTGCTGCATGGATAGCAAGTCGGCCAAGGCAGTAAGCCACCTTTGGAGTCACAGAGACACCTCCCTCTGGCTGAGCTGGGGAGTGTTACATATTTTCTCAGGCTTGCTAATGCCACGTCTTTTATTGTGTTCACAGTAGGCTCTTTTATTTTGCCCTAAGTTTCATAAGCCTGAATCAACTGAAGCTTCTCCCCTGCCAGCACAGTTTGTGCGGTGTTAAATGCACTAGAGAAAACGAAGAACTTGATCCTCACACTGCTGCTGGATGTGTCTAGGTGACAGGATCATCAACTTTCTCACTGGCAGAGAGCAGGTGAGATTGGGAAAGTTCACCTCAAACACCCAGATCATCAGTACAGGTACTCCACAGGGTTGTGTTCCCTCCCCTTTGCTCTTCTCACCGTACACTAATGACTGTACTTTCACTGACCACTTAGTCAAAATCTTGAAGTATGCAGATGAAACTACAGTCTTTGGTCTCATGCGAGACTGTGATGAGTCTGCTTACAGAAGCGTGGATGAGGTCATCCTTTGGAGCAGTCACAGCAACCTGGTGCTGAATACGACGAAAACAGTGGAGAAAGACAGTGGACTTCAGCAGGAGCCCTCCAAGCCTGCCAGCACTGCCAACCTGGACATAACTGTGATGGCAATAGAGTCCTGCAAGATCCTGGGCACAACATTCACCACAGACCTGAAGTAGGACAGCAATATCAGCTCCATCGTCATCAGACTTATCACACCCCGGCCACCACTTGTTCCATCTTCTTCCTCAGGCTGGCTTCAGCCGGTTGATAAAGACATTCAGGCTGCAGAGGAGCTTCTTCCCATAAGCCATCGCTCCTGAACAGTTAAAATATTACACGTTAACAATATTCCAGCTGCTAACTGCACTTCTAAATATATTTATATGTAGTATCACTCTCAACATTACATCCTCTGAAACTACATCACAGACCAGTGTTTATTCTAGCATCTTACTTACCTGCCACTTATCTGACTGTTAACTCACTTATCCCTTTCTTTGCCACTATACATCCTTAAATTGCTGCTGTGTTCAGCATTTTACCTTAAGATACATACTTTGCACAGTGTAAGGTTTACAGTTATGACTGTGTGTATATGAGTGAGTAATGGTAGGAGTGCCCATTTTATTTTATTTCCAATTTATTTTTAAATTCCAGTTTAACTCAAAATAATAATTCTTAATAAAAAAGAAACAGACATAAGACTAGATGACAAACCAACAGTTCTTTTAACTTTTTTCTGATCTTTCAGTGTTTCTGAAAAAAAAAAGTTAAGGAACAGCAAGATTATTTTTCCCAATGAAGCTTGATGAAATATATGTGCAAACTTACAATGTCATATTATTCTTTTTGTGAAATCGCTTGTCAAACGCCTTTTTGTTTTTATGCACATTGATGATGGATTAGGATGCAGATGAGGTTGTTAGTTCCTAATGCTACACTCTTGATTTGTTTCTCTGCAGCAACTACCTGTAGTTATGTCCAGTAGCATAGTGCGCTGTCGTTCCTGTAGAACCTATATCAATCCATTTGTATCCTTCCTGGATCAAAGACGGTGGAAGTGCAACTTGTGCTATCGGGTCAATGATGGTGAGCAAGCTTTAAACTTAAGAAATTAGTACCTTATATTTAGGATACCTACCACACATGTTCATCTACAGTGTTTTTTTGTTAGAGTTTATCAGAAATATATTTTTCCAAATATTCCATGACTCATTTGTTCTTTCCATGTTACTGTTATTTGCCCTAGTTCCTGAGGATTTCATGTACAATCCAGTCAGCAGATCGTATGGAGAGCCACACAAAAGACCCGAGATCCAGAATGCTACTATTGAATTTATTGCTCCCTCCGAATATATGGTAAGCTTATATCTTCATTGTTTGGCATTGTGGTCCTCTCTCTGCCAGGGATCGTCCTAAATTTGCAAAGTGGGCTTTTTTTTTTGTCCAAAATCATCTTGTCAGCTTCACATCTTTATATATTCAGTGTTGATTTCTCTTTCCACAGTGGAAGGATGACAAACATCTTTGGATTTTTTTTTCAGATCTGAAGCATCTCTGAATCATAAGTAATTTAAGTATAGTTTATGTAATAGTAGCACTGGTCTACCAGGCCTTGCACGGTAGTTTTTTTATATATATATATATATATATATATATATATATATATATATATATATATATATATATATATATATTTCTCTAGTTTATATATATTAATTATAAGAATATTATATTTTTAACTCTAATAAACACATTTTATATCTTGAATCCTAATTTCCTCAGAAGTATTTTTTAGAAGTGACCGTTTTAGAAAGAGTTCTTAATTAGTATTTTGAGTGGAAATCAAATATACCTGTGGTCTCTGTCTTTTACACTATGTATTTCATCATCAGTTCACTAATGACAAGTGCCTTAAAAGATTTAATCTTTACCCTCATTGAGTGAGTGTCATGGTTTTAAACAAAGGTTTAGCCTTTTTAATACATTTAAAAATGCATGTGTAAAGACTGTTTATGTAAACATTTAAAGATACAGCTAAGTATGCCTCCCCTTTCTGTGAAAAAAAACTGCTTAGTCAGGGACTCCCCAAAGACAATAGTTTCTAAGTGAATATTCTGGTACCTAAGGCTTTAATGTTTTATGCAGTTAACCAATTTCACAGCACAGAAAGGAAGTGCTGTTTACCTGTTTAATGCAGCAGGCTGAGAAAAGGTAAAACTGAAACAAAACAGCAAAAACAATCTGTAATACCTCCTATCTAGATCAATCACATATGACTGGTATGTGTATTTCTACTGCATGTCTTACTTCTCTATTAGCATAATAGTAACATCAACACCAGACAGAGATTAACATATGCAATTAACACCTTCCATATGTAAAATATTGCATTATACTACAATATAAACACGTGAGAAGCGATCTACATACCGACAATGCTTCAGAAAAGCTCAAAAAGATGTTAGATGGAACAGGATTAATCTACAGATACAACCATGCTTGTCCCTCTCCATTACCAAACAGGCTAGTACCATCAGAACAAGACAAACAAGAAAACCTACTTGCATTACCAAATAAGTCCATCAGGAGGGGGGAAAGCTTCACTAAACTATACTGCTACTATTGTTATTACACACTTCGCCTGCAGTCTCTAGATACCACAGTTTAGCTGCCCTTTACGTAAGTAGACCTAGTCGTCAGAAAACAGGATTAGTATCTCAGTTATTGGTCTGAGGAGTAACTTAACATTTCTGTCTTTGATGATTTTCACTTCCACTTTACAGATTTTTCGATCCTTGCTAGAAAACGCTTGAGTGACTTGACCCATCCGCCATTCACTGTGCCTTATCTGAGCAACTTTGCTCAGATAGAAATCTCTCTGCTACGTTGTTTGTCGGAGCATGTCCCAATTTATGACATGCTCCAACAAAGTTTGTCCCTCAGTCGGACCTAATAGTCTTAACAGAGTCTACGGCAGGCACAAACGCCGTTGAACATGAGGCTGCTTACCACCTTTTGGCACCTTGGATCCAAAACCCTGCTGTATGAATTGCGCCCTCAGTGATGTGATGCCTTTGGTGGTATGACTTTTTTCATGGAAATGCCAGGCAAGAAGACCTCTTACTCTTATCAGGCCATTCTTGTCAGGAGTATATACAATGTTCAGAGAGGACTGCCCTTTGGAAGACTTTTCTTTTGTATGAGGACTGGGGCAATAAGGCCTCTAAAGGCTTATATAAGATGTTAATAATGATCATATAAGCCCATATAAGCTGTTAATAGTTGCTGTTAATAGACAGGATTCTGCACACATGAAAGATGTCTTTATTGCTAGATACCTGAAAAGTGAATATATCATCTTTTGAGGTTCCAGCTGATCCCAAGACTGAACAAGCAGTAAGTCAACACTAAAATCAAGATCCTTTAGATCACTGGCATGATCCTCAGTTGGAAAGGCTTCCATGACCTCTCTGTTGCTGGAAACTATCTTGTGTAGTTCGAGCGTGCCAGTATTTATCCAGTATCAAAATAGAAAACTGTTCTGTGGTCAGATGAATCAAAATTTTTTATTTTTTTTAGAAACCACGGACACCGTGTCCTGTGGACTTCAGCTTGATGGTTAAGCTCTTCTTATTATCAGTGCACAGTTCAGTAGCCTGCATATCTGATGGCATGCAGTTGCATTAGTACCTGTAGTGTGTCATAGTTATCTGTGAATGTGTCTGTGAAGTGTGTGTCTGTACGACACACACTTCTCCACCCATTCATTTATTTTTTTTTGGCCAGTGTGTTTCTTGGTCTAAGATTGTATTTTTGTTGTGGTGATGCAAAATGTACATAACTCACTGATCAGATATTAATAACAAGCATAAAAAGGATCTAATTGATGTTTGTGGCACTAGTGATTCTCAGATTTTTCCAGCCCCTAATAGGAGCAAGTTCTCGGACATCTTACCACTTATATGCTACTCAAGTGTGTTACACAGTCTAGACGCCATATGTCCCAAGAATGGTTTATGGAATTTACTTGACCATTGGTCTTAAAATCTTTATGGCTTGATGTTCTCTAGATCGAACACATCTGTCCTTCACTCCATACCTAGCCAATACCTAGTGTAGTTGTCAAGTCATTATTTAGGCACTCACATCTTGATCCCTCCAATCTTCTCAATTATCATTCTATTTCCAACATTCCTTTTTTGGATTTTGGGAAGTGTTGATGCCTTACAGCTCAGTTAACTTTTCAATTCAGTTGAAAATATCATATTCGTGTATGTGTTTTCATAGCACAAGAACAAAATCTTGAAAACTGCAAGATGTCCCCCATCTGGTTAAAGAAGGCCTCCTGGAGAATAGTGTCTTAAGCTAACAAACATTTTGTAGATATTAATATTATTTAATATAATTTCATATAATATATTTTAATATATTTTAGCATAATAATATAAGAGTTCACAAAACAAATACTGAACACCGTTTGTATATACACATGCACATAATGTGAATTTGGAGCTAAAGGGCTTCAAGCAAACCATACAAACAGCCCAGCCCATTATTCTTCCTTCACCTGACTTCAGAGTTAGAACTATGCAGTCGTACCCACATGTATTTGGCCATCTCATACTACTAGGGTAGTAATTTAGAAGCTATCTCTTCTGTGAAGTGTGGTGGTGGATTTTTGTTTGTAGGGTTACAAAACAAGAATAATGTATTTGCTTGACAATTTAAATATATTTTAAAGCTATTCATTTTATTTATGTCATATTTCTCCATGTACATTATCAAGCTTATTATATGTTCCAGTACAGGTTGGTGATACATGTAGAATTACATGAGTGTAATAAGATGCCTGTACTCTACAAATATTTTGTCATAAGCCATAAAAAATAAATTTTATATGTCTTGAGGTTGATTGAGAAAAGATTTTAGATAGTGGTGATCAAATCTCAAGGAAATGGTAAATTGTAAATATTTTTCAATCACATGAAAGAAAGTTTGTCTACACTCAAAGTAATTACTTAAGTTGGCTTATATGTGATGAACTGAATCATATTAGAAGGTATTCTAACTGAAAATATCTGCCATCCAGCTGAGACCACCACAACCTGCTGTGTACCTCTTTGTGCTTGATGTGTCCCACAATGCTGTGGAAACGGGATATCTTGATGTTGTCTGCCAGTCGCTTCTAGAGAGTCTTAATTCGTAAGTAGACCTTTGATGTCTAGTCATAACAAACATACCTTCTTTGAGCTCAAACTAGAGCATGAATGTGTGTATGCTTCCTAGTCTTCCAGGAGATACAAGAACAAAGATTGGTTTCATCACGTTTGATAGCATGATCCACTTCTACAACCTACAGGAAGGACTGTCCCAGCCACAGATGCTTATTGTTTCAGACATTGAAGGTAAGTCATAGATGACTATAATGACTGTAATAAATATTATAAAATTTATAATAAATATAACAATTAAATGGATGCTCTTTGGAAAAGATACAGTGCTGTATCTAATTTTCATATGAGAGACAATACGAGTAAATGCAAGTTGCAATTTTTAATAATTCTTCATTTTATTGAAGATAAAGATTTCTTCAAAACCTATATCATATATGTGAAAAAGTAATTTCCCGCTTAAACCTAGAAACTAGTTGGCATTAACAACTGCAATCAAACATTTGTGAGAACGTGTGATGAGTTTTTATGTCTCTGTGGAGGAATTTTGGCCTACTCTTCTTTACAAAACCATTTTAATTTGGTAACATTGTAGGGTTTTGTGCACAAAACTGCCTGTTTAAGGTCTTCCCACACCATCTCAGTGGGATTCAATTTAGCTACTCCAAAACCTTAATTTTGTTTCTTTTAAACCATTGAGCCTTTTTAAGCCGGTCATTCAGATCGTTGTCCTGCTGCAGGACAACTACGCTTGAAGCTTTAGGTCACAAACATACAGGCGTACATTCTCCTTTAGGATTTTCTAATAGAGAGCATTCATGCTTCCATCAGTTATAACTCCTGGAAAGGTTCACCACTGTTTCAGGTGTTCTCCATTTGTGCATAATGGCTCTCACTATTGTTCATTGGAGTCCCAGAGCTTTTTCAATGTCTTTGTAACCCTTTTGAGACTAATAGATTTTAAAGACTTTATTTTGCATCTGTATTGATGCGGAAAATGGCATCATGTGCTGCTTTTTGAGACCATCTAGCCTGCTTCACATTGCCAGTTAGTTGCTATTTAAGTGATGTTTATATTCAGCTGGTCTGGCAGTAATCATGGCTTTGTTTGGCTCGTGAAATTGAACCCAGTAATCAGTTGTATTTGGTTAACTGGTTGATTTATTAGCTTTGTGAGCAGGTACTTTTTCCATATGTGTGGCCACGTAGAGCTGAACAGCAGTTTTCTTCAGTAAATGAAATCATTTAAAAACATTTTCTATTTAGATTTGAACAATTCAAGTGTGACAAATATGCAAAAATAAAGGAAACTGGGAAGGGGCAAATCTTTTTCGCAGCACTGTAGGTCTGTTTCTGCTCAAGTCTGGTGGTTTAGGTATTTTTTGCACCATATGCAGAGCAGTTTCTCCTCCAAACATGTTGCACTGCATTCTTGCCAAAAAATTACATTTTAGGTCTGACCCCACTACATTCTCCCAGTTGTCTACAGACATCTCCAAATGTTCTGTAGCAGACTTTTAAACAAGTTTGAGCATGCCTTTTGGAGTCGTTCTGGGTGATCATGAATGGATACCATGAGGGTGAAGCTGAGAGGCTGAAGATGCTGCAGCATTCAGGATAGATAATATACATAAAATAATAGAATGTTTAACATTGTACACGTAGTATAAATCCTTAAAGTGTTTACTGTAAAGCTATGTCTGTGCATGGGTCTAGCATCTACTTAAGTATGCATAAACCTTTGCACAGTAAAGTGGAAAAGCAATCAGTTTTGTATTTATAGAAGAAAAAGGGGCCCTCAGCCACACTGTCATCTTGGCATTTTTTTTATTAAAGTCCTAGAATGAAGTGCATTATAAACAATTGTAATGGTTAAGATTTTTCTTATTCTTCTGATTCTTCTTCTTTACTGAAAGAAATCATGCTGACTGACCTGTAACTCATACAGACATGAAACTAAGTCAGTATGTAGTAGTGCCTCCCACATCTTGGGTGCAGAAGCTCAGCCTGATCAGCCAGACAGTGGCGCTATAGCTTCAGACTTTTTGGGTGATATCTCCTGCACCAACAGAGAATTCATGAGAATGACATGAAAGTTTGCATGATGCTACTATGTGCTGTCATAGATGAGGATCTAATTAGGCTGATGTCCTATTAAAAATATGGCTGCCATCGGCCAACCAGATTTAAGTGGTGTTTGACAGCCTTAGAATAGGCCAGTCACTTTGGAATGTGATGCATCTCTAGGCGTGGACTCCTACTACCAATTAATGTAGTACAGAGTCCATCAGCCACTTGGGAGGTACTGCTCCTGTTTTAGTAAATGTGTAAATGTTCTATACTGTTCAGATTATAGACAATGCAGGAGTCAAATAGGCATAAAATAATGCACTAACATGAGCCTGGCAATTTTGCAAATGCAAGAAATTTGCTAATCATTTTTCTATAAATGTGCATTATTTGAAAAAGAAAAATTTTGAACTCCTCCAGTTTACACCTCATTATTTTACATCTGGTCTTAAAATACAAGCTGGAGTGACTTTTTGACACAGGGTATCTACAACTTGTCCATCAATCCATATAGGTGGAGTTTTTACTACTCCCAACATCTGTAATACACACATACATTGTTTGATGGAGACCAAATTAGGTACGGACATACATCATTTTATTTGAGGAAACTTCAGAATCTTGGTCTGAATCAGTCCCCGGGGGGCACTACAATAAGGAATCAAATATTAATTATCAATCAATCAACCTTTATTTTGACTCAGTGTACATTCAGTGTAGCTGAGCATTTACAAAAACAGGGATTGACATGAAAGAAAATAATATCTATATGTAAACATTTTAAATTAAAAGAAAATTTAAAATAACAGTGAAAAAAAGATAAAAATAGATAGAAAATAAATCTTGAGGTTTCATTGATAAGAGGTTAAGACAGAACATAAGAGATTAATAAAAATATAATAATAATAATAATAAACTAATTAAAATAAGTTAAAGTAATGAAGAACTGAGAGAAGATCTAAAACAAGAAATAAAAGTTAAGAATAAATGAGATTAAATAAAACAGGTACAGGCTGTCTGAACATGGTTCGATGTTAAAAGTTTAAAATGACGAAGTGACAACAGTGAGCTGAGTTTTAGTGAATTCCAGCTCGCTGGTGCTCTGTAACTAAAAGCAGATTTTCCCAGTTTAGTAAAAACTCTTGGTACCTGGCAGCTGATCCAATAACTAGAGCGAGTCTGATAATTATTGTTATTTGTATTCATCAATGAAGTGATGTATTCTGGCAAATGCCCGGAGAGTGTCTTCTAAATAAAAATCAACCAGTGTGTTTTCCTTCGTACCGTTAAAGAGGGCCACCCAACTTTCGCATACAGCTCACAGTGGTGAGTTCTGTACGGATCTCCAGTAATGAACCTCAGGGCAGAGTGATACACTGGGTCCAGTAATTTGAGAGAGCTGGAGGGAGCATATTTATAGATAACGTCACCATAGTCCAACACTGATAGTAAAGGTGCTTCAACTAATCTTTTTCTGGCGTGCATGGGGAAACAGGACTTATGTCTATAAAAATAACCCAGCTTCTGTCTGCATTTACTGACTAGTTTATTTATGTCTGTTTTCAAACTGAGTTTATCGTCCATCCATATGCCAAGGTATTTATATTCTGTGACTTTCTCAATAGTGGATCCTGCCATGGAGGTAATATTTATAGTACTAAAATCAGTATTAAGAGCTTTGGAAAACAGCATGAGCTTAGTTTTCATGGCATTTAAAACTAGTTTGTGCTTATATAATGCCACCTGTAGAGCATTAAATGAACTCTGTAATTTTCTTGTTGCAGCATGAATAGAATCAGCTGAGCAATATAAAATTGTGTCACCTGCATAAAGGCGAATTTTGCAGTTTGAGGTAGAAACGGAGGCAGCAATATTATTTATGTATATATTAAATAAAACTGGACCCAAAATTGAACCTTGTGGTACGCCTTTAGATACAGATACCAAATCTGATTTATAATTTTTCAATGCCATGCATTGATTTCTGTCAGTGAGGTAGTTTTGGGTCACCACCTTTATGCGGAGGAATTAGATGAGCTGTTTTCCAGACCCTGGGAATTCTGCAAGATAAAACTGAAAAATTAAAAATGTATAAAATGTATTCTAAAATAATCGGGGCTGTGAGACACAATAAAAAGGGGTCCAGCCCATCTTCTCCAGTGGCTTTTCGTGGGTTAATTTTAGCCAGGGCTTTAGCAACTAAATATGTAGAAAATGGCTGGAGTGAGAAGAGACCATGTGTTTTAGAAACAGTAGAGTTGAGATCAGTTTTATTCAATAGGTTTGTGCTATTTCTATCAGAGATGTGGCCAGCTGCAGCAAAATGTGAGTTAAAAGCTTGACATATTTCCTACTGGGCAGAAATCAGCTGATTGTCAACTAAAACACTGGTTGCAAAAGTAGGGGAATTATTTTTGAGGGAATTTACTATTTTCCAGAAGTTTTGAGGGTTTCTAGTGCTGGGGATTAAGCTATGGTAATATTCTGATTTTCTAACAGCAGAGGTACATTTATTTCTCAACTGTCTAAAGGTAAGCCAATGGTCTCACTCCCCTGAGCGTCTAACAGTTGACCAAGCTTTGTTTCTGACGTTAAACAATGAGGAAACCTCACCCGTAAACCAGGGACTTAATTTGTCTCTTATTCTTGACTTTTTGAATGGGGCATGTTTGTTTACCACTGTTAGGAAAGTTTTACTAAAATGGTTTAGTGCCCCATCAACATCTGAGATTTCTAGTGTAAGGTTAATTTCACTCATTGCCAAGTCAGAAAGGAAAGCTTGCTCATTAAAATTATTCAAATTTCTTCTAACCACCAACCGAGAGCCTGTTTTGTTTGTACAACTGTTTCTATTGGTCCGATGGGACAATGATCACTTATGCCAAGTTAAAAAAAAATGCTGAGGCAGTAATTTTGTCAGCTTTATTGGACAGTATTAGATCTATGAGGGTTGACTTGGTGGGTTCTTTCAGACTTGGGCGAATTGGTTCATTAATTAACTGTGTTAGGGTAAGATTGACACATATTTCCCGTAAGTGTTCGGATGCATTAGAAAGCCAGTTGAGGGTAAAAATCACTTAGGACCAGCAATTCAGAAGCACTAAATTTGGATAAAAAAAATCAGCTAATTCCTCGACTGCAGAGTGTGGGGCAGAGGGAGGTCTGTATATCCCAATGAAAACAAGTTATTTTTTCCGAGTGAGACCTCGAGGGCTAAGAACTCATAACATTTTTCTTTAGATACTGCACATAAAACAGTAATTTGTAAATTTACTCTTGTATAAATAGCAACTCCCTCCCCTTGAAAGTCTTTTCTATGGAGGATAAAATTATTTAAAGCTACAACTTCATCATTTGTACAGTGTCTAAGCCAGGTCTCTGTTAAAACTATTATATCAGGATCAGACTGTGCAGCCAGGATTTTAAGATGATCCATTCTATCTTTTTGTAGTAGGTTTTTAATATTCAGATGGTTTATACCTAAACCTTTTCTTTTTTTTTTTTTTTTTTTAACTTTCAAGATTACTCATTGGGTTATCGGTGCAGTTTTCTTGAGGGTTTATGGTAATTTGAGATGGCTTAATGCGTATAAGATTATCACAATTAATAAAAACGTTAAGATTATGTGGATTATTGGCATTTCTTGTAAAAATGCTGGTCCTGGGTCGTCTTCTACTAATGACTACTGGTATAATTGAACTTGCATTGTAGGTCTTGAGTAGTCATTTAAAATTAAAAATAGAGTAAAACGTATTGTGTCCTAAAATCTGTGCACCCAGCCTATTGGGATGAATCCTATCAGATCTATAGAAGGGAGGGCGATTCCAGAAGAAGTTAAAATTGTCTATAAAATTCAAGGGACCTTGGGAGAGGCAGGTATTCTGAAGCCAGGTATGAAGATTTAAAAGTCTACTAAAATGACCTGCACCTCTTCCTAGTGAAGGAATTAGTCCAGAAATGAAAACAGATTTACCACAGTCTTGTATGAAGGATAGCAGGCATGTGAAGTCCTTTTTTACCAGTTCTGTGCTCTGGTTTTTGATGTCATTACATCCCATGTGGATTATTATCTTCTCCACTGAATGGTGTTTCTGGGAAGCTGCAGCGTAATGTCAGACATTTGCACCAGAAATTGAGTGGACAGCAGCTGAGCGATGATGTTCCTGACGATTGAGTCGCCAACTACGAGGGTGGTTTGCAGGCCTGCAGGTCTGTCGCCGGGTAAAAGATGAGGTCACTGCTTGGTGATCAGCGGTGTTTGATCTGCAGATTCTCGTGGGGGGGGAGCATCATTCAGGCTGATCGTTCAGGGTGTGAGTCTGGGAGGGAGCTTGGCCGGATGGTCTTCTGGAGGTGGGGGTGTCCCTCAGAGCTAAGCCACACTTTTGCAGGCCAGGCGCAGCCCACTGCCCGGTGGGGTTTGTGGATGTAGCGGGGGTGAAGTTGATGGCTGGAGAGCTCACTCTGAAGGGTTTTGCTGGAGTGGCGTCATCCAGCTCTTCCATTACGGAGAACCTGTTGTTTAGACAGATCTTCCGAGTTATTGGGTGGTGGGTGGAGTGCCTACCACCCCGCAAACCTCCACCTGCAACAGACCATGGCTCAGCCTGCCGTGGCATGGAGCAGTACACCTTCGCGGCAAAAAATAGCCGCAAGCAATGATGAGCAGGTCCAAGCATACAGAACCGTGGTGAAAAGCAAAATAAATGTAAGCCAAAATGCAGAAAAATGAGTGCAGTTTCTGACATACCATGCAGTTACAGAGTTATTCAGTTCAATGAACTGAATCAAACGGTACCACTTGTTTGTCTGTAAACTTTGTAATAACTTTATAGCATTTTTGCTGCTTTTTATTTTTTATTTATTTTGTGTGTGTTTGTGTTTTTGAGTGCTAATGCGCACCCTAAAGGTCTGTCTGGACCAAACTTTGCAGATCCCATCTGGGTCTCAATGTATATAAAGACATGAAGTTTTAAGAGGATTGGACAAAAGACTGATGATTTATAGCAAATCAAGCTAGCAATGCCACAGCCACAGTGGTTAATTTATAGAGCAAAACCATGTTGGGTGAAAAAGTCTACATTTTATTGATAACTATTTACTTACAGAGACTAGAAAATATTTCTAGACCAATTTCAGAAAGTTTGCATCAAAAACCAGAGACAGAGAAAAGAAAAAAAGAAAAGCATGGTTTTCAAACATTTAACGATTACCAAAAAACTATGCATTTTTAAAATATAATTGTAATTGCAAATTTGTTTGGCACACTGTTCTAGATTTGACTCCTATAGAATTTCTGATGAAATTGCAATTTTGTCTTAATGACATGTAGTAAGTGATGTTCATGACTATTGCCACCCAGTGGCCAAGTCTGTTAAACCTTGACTGATTGTCAGAAAGTGGCTACATAGACACTGTATTCGTTCTTGTCAGTGGGTGGAGGAAAGACTCCGGGGGCAGGGGGTGAAGGTGGAGAGCTTTCTTTAATTGTTGTAGGCTTTTCAGCCTACAAAATAAGGCATGGCTCGCGGGGGATTATCAGTCCTCTTTCTCTTCAGCTCAGCTCGGTTTTGGTCAGGTCATCTCTGCTCTCGCACCTTCATGGCCTCCTTCTCTCTCGGGGCTCTGCCGGCTACTGAAGGAAGAGATGACTATAATTAGGCTGGCAGAAACAAGGCATGGGTGAGCATCATCAGCTACTTAGCCCGCTGGTTCAGCCAGACCGGCTTCTCCGTCCCGCATTCGATGCTCGGCCACACCCCCTTCTCCATAGACACCTTTCAAGTTTCATGAAGATTGGTCAATGTTAAGCCTGTCAAAGACCTGATTGGCTGATGGTGGCCATAAATTTCAATGTATCATTGTCCTTATAGATTCACTTATATTCTGTCTAGTAAATGCTACTTGCCAAGTTTCAACTCAATTGGATGCACAGATGCTGAGAAACAGTTAACCTTAATGCCTACCAAAATTGAATGGCATCCACAGAATCTTATCTTAAATAAGCATATGAAGTTTCAGTGTTCTTGGCTGAAGCATTCTCAAGTTATAGAGTCTTAAATGAATTTTGAATTTTGTCAGAAGGGTTAATTAGCATATGGCAGCCATGTTGTTTGCAAATGCCATTATTTTTATTATTATTGGTGAACACACTCTTCTGATTTTTTTTATACCAGAACCATGAGGATTGAAAATTGTAGGACTAGATCACAAATTAGATCACAAATAGATCACAAAGAGAATTTTGCAACATCCATTGAGAAATACCTGACACACAGCTGTCTGTCTGCATCTTGATCATCAAAAGGAATGGAAGTGGGTGTCATCAGCAAAGTTTTGAAAATTGATATTTTGTTTCTTAATGACATCAAGAGGTAACCTATACAGAGAGAAAAGCAAAGGCACTAAAACTGAACCTTGAGGGACTCCATAAGAAATGTTACATTTTTTGATTAATCATTTCTCATTGAAATCATGAATGATTTATTACCTAATTATGATTTAAACCATTCTAAAACTGTACCTGAGAGGCGACCCAGTATTCAAGATAGAATCTTGTGGTCAACAGTATCAAAAGCTGCACTAAGATCGAAAAAGACCAGGATTTTGTGCATCAGCACTGAACATAAGGTCATTCACAACATGAGCCAATCAGTGCTATGGTTAGAATGAAAACCTGATTGAAACTTTGTATATAACATGTTTGATATTAGATGCACATTTAATTCTCAAACTATTTTTTTCAAAGATTTTACTTTTAAAAAGAGAGGCTTGAAATTGATCTAACCATAAAATGAAAAATAGGGACCATTCCACTTTACTCTTCTTAATCATAACCTTGTAACATAGCATGACATAAAATAGTAGTGGAGTGCAGTTTACACAGTGTACTTTGTTTGACAGGTTTAGTTGTTTCTAATAAAGTTACTTATTTTTAAACTCTTGTTTATGACCTATGTCTTGGTACGTAGTGCTTTCATGAGGTATCAGTGATAACTTTGATATTATGCTAGATGTAATAATTTAGACTGTTTCTTAAATAGGTTTGGGAGATCTTTGGTCTTCTGTATGTCATTGGTGTTTCATTGTGTCACTGGTGTTAGTGTTTTTTCTGTCATGTTAAAAAAGTGTCACATTTGACATGATTATAATTTTACATTAATTGACTTTTGCTACATTCAAAAGTTCCAATTACAATTTTGTTTTAAAAATGCATAGATTTTTGTCATTGTTAACAGTTTGAAAACCATACTTGTTGAACTAGCCTCTGGATTTTGATCTAAAGTTTTCAAAATATTGTAATACTTTGTGGCCTCTCTAAATAAATAATTATCAAAAAGATATTGGCTTTTTCATTCAATATGGTGTTACTCTATCAATTTATCACTGTATCCATTGCATTGCTAGCTTGACTTGCCATAAGTCATCAGTCTTTGGTCCTGTCATCTCAAAATTTTAAATATTTGTATATATTGAAAATCAGATCGGGTTTGCAACATTTGGTCCAGATTAGCCTTTAGGCATGCATTAGCACTCAATCACAAAAAAAATCATAAATACTGTTACAGTTCTATTCTGAAGTGTACAGATATACAAATGGTGCCATTTGATTGAGTTCACTGACCGGAATACCATTATGTCCCCATATGTCCCCCATTTGCCTTCAGAACTGCCTTAATTCTTCATGGCATACTTTCAACAAGGTGTTGGAAACATTCCCGAGAGATTTTGGTTGGTTATCTGAGTTGCTGTTGCCTTTCTATCATCTCGAACCAGTCTGCCCATTCTCCTCTGACCTCTCACATCAACAAGGCATTTTCATTCACACAACTGACCGCTCACTGGATATTTCCTCTTTTTCGGACCGTTCTCTGTAAACCCTAGAGATGGTTGTGTGTGCGTGAAAATCCCAGTAGATCAGCAGTTACTGAAATACTCAGACCAGCCCGTCTGGCACCAAAAACCACGCCACGTTCAAAGTCACTTAGATCACCTTTCTTCCCCATTCTGATGCTCGGTCTGCACTTCAGCAAGTTGTCTTGACCACCTCTACATGCCTAAATGCATTGAGTTGTGGCCATGTGATTGGCTGATTAGCTATTTGTGTTAACAAGCAATTGAACAGGTGTATGTAATAAAGTGGCTGGTGAGTGTAAAGTATTTAAATAAACCCAGATGTTCCTACTGCTGCAGCTACAAAGCAGAGAAAAAGTAGCATAGCATTTCAGTATGGTATTGTATACATCATGTGAATGCTACTTAAAATTTCAGTGCCCTCAAATTCACACCCTTCTGTACGCCATTATAAACTGACTGCTTTCCTGTGTATTTGTATAAACTTCAGTTAGCAAAAATCACTGGCTACACTACTCACTAGTGTCTGCATTGGACACTTGCTCCATATCCAGACTTATTTGGACAGGAGAGCAAAAGTCTGTCAGAATGTGATTATTTTACCATTTATTGCTCTCTCTCTTCATTTTCTCCAGAGATTTTTTTACCCACTCCTGACAGCCTTTTAGTGAATCTCAATGAATGCAAAGAGGTAAATCTTAGCTTCATTTTATGACAAATAAATTGCATGGATTTGGTTACATTCATTACATTTTTATCACTTTTATTTGGAGTTTTTATCTACTACAAAGTCTTAAAAGTAACCTTGCATTGATATTAGTGCATGTCAACCCTTTAAAAAAATTAAAATAAACAATTCCATTTTGTGTCTGTTGTTGTGCAGTTGGTGCGAGACTTGCTGAAAAGTTTACCTCAGATGTTCACGAAAACAATGGAGACTCATTCTGCTCTGGGTCCTGCCCTGCAAGCCTCCTTCAAGTTGATGTCACCCACTGGCGGGAGAGTATCTGTCTTTCAGACCCAGCTTCCATCCTTGGGTGTGGGGGCGCTCAATTCTAGAGAGGATCCCAACCAGAGAGCATCAGCAAAGGTTTTCTACTGTCTTCTTCCTGCAGTAAAAATGCTCATAAAATATTATTTTATTAATAAGTAATTCAGTGCATAAGGCAAGATAGTGTGATTAAAAAAAAAAAATCTGTAACCTGGTCTTACAGCACCCTGACTCCACTAGATCAACCTTTATTTTTTATTGAATAAAACCAGTTATAGTTACAGTAGAATCCATAATTATTGTTTTACAGAATAGTGTGGCCCATGACCACTGCCTAACCTTAATGGTTCTGTTTCTGACAGTTCTTTGTGTTCAATCACAGGATGTTCAACATCTCTCACCTGCTACGGATTTCTATAAGAAGCTGGCACTTGACTGTTCTGGGCAGCAGGTGGCTGTGGACCTCTTTTTGCTGAGTGGACAATACTGTGACCTCGCCACTTTAGGTCAGTTAATTTCATAAACAGAACTTTCTTTTGTCTCTTATTAACTTTTACTCTATATAGTGTGTGTGTATATATATATATATATATATATATATATATATATATATTTTTTTTTTTTTTTTTTTTTACTATATATATATATATAAAATATATTTTTTTACCCAACACTTTCTCCAACGCTTAGACGGTTGCGTCAATCAGGAGTTGAAACAAGTGTTTTTCAGTAATGACTTAGAGTTTAAGGCTTTGGTAAGTGGTATCAGGGTACCAGCTCCTCTTTTTCTGTTGTTACAGAAGAAAAGTGCACCTGTGTACTTTCCAGTATGCCTGTGTGAGCTGTGGCTTTTCTGATTGGTGACTTAAGATGCTCTCATAAGTAATGCTGTTCGTGCTGCGCTCACTGCTTATGTCAACATCTGTTTTTTACATTCACCATACCTGTTGCACACAATAGTTGGCCGCAAACATGGGCAGTGCTCTATAAAGTGGGAAGGGTCTTCTTTGGTCAAAAGAATGATGGGAATTTTCCATGTAGGATAACCAGTGAAGATTAAATTGTGTCTCTGAAAAGACCATAAATTTGCCTATTATTATTATTATTATTATTATTATCATGTGTATGTGGTCTTCAGTACTTAATCATTATACACTAGGGGGGGGGATCAGTTCTTAGATGCATCGCACTGTGGATGTGGATGATTCTGAATCGATTCACAAATGTAAAAAATTGATTTTCTAAATATTTAATTTAAAACTGTGTTAACACGTTGCAAAAGGTGGAAAGAGTGTGGAAGAGCAGTGCCCAGACACTATACATAACAAAAAAGCAAGTGGATGAGCAAGAAATCTGACCTCTGCATTAAAAGCCAGGTAATGTTAGGAGTTAACAACCCAAATGTTAAGAAGAGCCATTTTGTCCTTTAAACAAAAATCAAACCACCTTGGGAGCCACAACATTTTTATGGTAAAATATTTTAACCTAAAACAAAGTTGCTAATTTCTATCAAGTCCTGTGTAAAATACATCAAGACATGGTGGCTGCTGTCCCAACAACGCTGTTACCATAAGGAATCAACACACAGGTGCGCTTTGTACAATTATGTACTGTAATCCTGTTTCTCTGCGTACACTGTCAGCCCTCTTGTACCCTGTTCATTACTGGTTCCCCTCAGGAACACCTCAGAGCAGATATTTGGGTATTGGATCATTCTCAGTACTGCGGTGACACTGATGTAGTGGGGCATGTTATTGTGTGTTGAGCAGGTACAAGTGGATCAGACACAGCAGTGCAACTGGAATTTAAGAACCCTAAAATGTCATTATAGGGTCTGCAAGTAACTCTTGCCGCTAAGGTGTTCAAAATGCAGGCATCTACCATTAGAACGAGACTGCACAAATTTGGCCTACATGGGAGATACGCTAAAGGTAGCATTGTCTAAAAAGAACATCAGGGCAAGCCTGAAGTTTGCCAAACAATATCTAGGTAAGGACCAGAACTTCCAGAACAATGTGCTATGGGCAGATTAGTCAAAGATAGTTGTTTGGCCACAGTACCAGACGCCATGTTTGGTAAAACCAAAGACTGCATTTGTTTAGAACAACCTCATGCCTCATAACTGTAAAGCATGTTGGTGGAAATATTATGGTTTTGGGGGGTGTTGCTGCCTCAGGGCTTGGCCAACTTGCAGTGCTCAGGTCCATTCTGAGTTCTCCAGAGTGCTTGATGAGAATGTGAGACCATATGCTTAAGATTTGAAGCTGAAGAAGTAGACCTTCCAACAGGACCAAGATGCAAAACATACAACATCCAACTAGTAATTGCTCAAATAGAAAAAATGAGGGTTGTTGAATGGCCCATTTTATTTTCAAATAAATGATTGCAATGACAGGTTCCTTTGTTCTTTTTTCTGTTCTATTATGTACCATTTATCTAGACATGCAGTTTAGCTGATGATCAAATACAGAAATGCCCACACATGTCAAAAAACAAAATATTTCATGGCATGTACTCACGTTTTTCACATGACTGTTGTGTATGAACAGGGTTAGGAGGGTTACTGTTATGGATTAATGATTTACCTGTTGAAATGTATTTTAATCCAAATGGTTACTGTATTAAATCAGTGTAATCTGAATATTTTCTGAATTTAACTTGACAATCACCAAAAAAACAAAACTGCTCTGTTTCATGAATCAGACAATTATATATTGCAGGTGACTTAAATGTTGATTTAAATTTCTGTGAAATTGAATACATCACAGAAATCGTCATTAATCTCACATTTAACAGCAGCCAAACCTAAGTGGGGGGGTATTTCTTCAGAAATCTCTTGTAGCAAATCAAGAAGCACATCTCTTAAATTTTTCACCGACAGATGGTGTTAAATAATAAAAACATAATAATTGTTAATGGGCTGACAAATTAATCAAATAATATTTAGATTTCGGCTTCAAGTTGACATGCTTACTAAAAATTTCACTGTAAAACTGCAGATAAAAAACCCTTGAGTATCTGATATAAGCTTAAAATGTCTGTGCGTAGGCTACAGCTGCGTGTTAATGCTGATAACTTGATGCTAACATAGGGATTAGGTTAAATCATTGCATTGTTATCAGAAATTAGAATTATTTTAGCGATGATTAAACAAACAATACTTTACCATTTCCATTTAACAATGTCATTCCTTCAGAACACATGAATTTGGTGTTTGGGGATGGTGACCCCCTATCAAATCAGCACAACAAAGATTTTTTATTTATTTATTTTTTTTTTTTTGAGCTTTGTTTTATTGTCTCAAATGAAACACTCAGCCTTTCAGCCTACGAAATAAGGCGCGGCTAGCGGGGACTTTTCTCTTCCATTCGTTTAGCTCCACTCATTCGGCTTGGGTCAGCCTGGCTCTGCTCTCGCGCCATCACTGGTCTCCTTCTCTCGCGGGGCTCTGCCACCTACTGAAGGGAGAGATGGCTATAATTGGGCTGGCAGAAACAAGGCACATGTGAGCATCATCAGCTACTTGGTCCGCTGGTTCAGCCAGACCAGCTTCTCCGTCCCACATTTGACGCTCGGCCACCCCACCTGCTCCAAACACTCGTACAGATCAAGCATTCTGGCTAGTACTGTTCTCTTGGTGTACACCACAAATGCTCTCACTCAATCACTTGTCACATGGTGAAGGAAGACTCATCTGAGCACATGACTTTTTCCCTGTGAAAAACGTCCCTATTGTTTTTGCATCAATGAACTATCAAATCTCTATTCATATTTCTAATGAGGGCTTAATGCTCCGTAACCTTACTGTAATACCTCTTTCTGTGAAGTTGTTGACAGGTTGTTCTTGCTGATCATGTTCTAGGTTGACAATCCCCATTTCTAAGCAAAATTTGCTCTTCTAGTATTCCTCACATAACAAATTCGCTGACTGTGTGCTTTTGACCACAATTTCCAGAACCATTTACTGATGTCTTTCTCAAAGTTCTTTCTCAAGAAATGCAGATGTCACTTAGTCGTTCAAATATTTTGGTTTGAATAATTTCCTATTCAAAACATTTACCTGGTAAATAGTGTTAGTAAAGCTCCTCCAATAATAAACCCTCTTTAAAAGTTAGAATTTGTCCTGTTGCTGTCAGCAGGGACTGCTCAGCATTTTATACATGCCGCATAATACCTTTTAAACATATGTATGTACTTTGGTGTTAGGTAAATATTCTATTACATATATTGCACATAACGTGCCAAAATGTTGTTGCTATAAATCTTGTAGAATTTTTTCAACAGGGTGTTCTTTTTTTATGTCTTGTCTTTACTTTAAAACATGCATATCTTTTAAAACATTTATATCAGGATGCATCCCATCTTGTATCTTTTACTGCTATTTTGCAGGATGTGTATCCAGATATTCAGCAGGAAGCATTTATTTCTACCCTTCATATCACAGCCAACACAATCCTGCACAGACAGAACGCTTCCAGAAAGATCTCAAGAGGTATCTCACCCGCAAGATTGGATTTGAAGCTGTTATGAGGATACGCTGTACTAAAGGTTTGCGATTCTCTCTAAAGCATCTGTAGAGTTAGGTGATTTAAGATTTTGTGAGCATTTTGACATGGTCACTGATGCTCTGTAGGTTATTGTTCTGAAAGATCAGGAGATGTAGCTTCAAACATTGGTGGGTGCTGGTGCTTTGAAATTTGGGATTTAAAATTGTATTGTAAAAAAATAATATATTTAAACATTTTCTGTTTTACCTGTGAGGTAACTCTAGTTAAAAAAACATGTCTATTTATTTTACTTTAACAACGTCTGTAGACCTGCACATCCAACATTTTTACCAAAATCAAGGGTATGAATAGGGAGTTTGTTCATGCCTCTACCTCCTAATTTTTGGAACATTGCTGTGAGGATTTGATTGCATTCAGGATTCTGGGGATCTTCATACCCCTCTAGCTCACACTTGTCATTAGGCATGGTTACTTTAGGTGGCCAGCAACCCTGGTCTTTTTTTTGTGTGTGCAACAAATGTCAGCAGTGAGTTTATCTTAATGTTGCTGAATTCACTAATAAGAAGCAGTGTTTGGGTACTTTTGGACATGTAGTGTATAGATGGGTCCATACCTTTTTGGACAGACACACACTTTCTAAGCCGCTTATCCAACTGGGTCACGGGGCGTGCTGGAATAAAGGACGTTCTAGAGGAGGTTGGCATATCACTGTCTACAATCAAGAGGCGTGCAGATGAATGTAAATACAGAGGGTTTACCTCAAGATGTAAACCACAAGTAACACTCCAACATAGAAAGGCCAAAGACTTTGCTACAAAATATCTAAAAGCCTGCCCAGGTATGAAACAAGGTTCTCTGGACAGTTGAAACCAAGATTAAGTTGTACCACAATGGGAAGAAATGAGTATCCAAAGCACACCATTTCATCAGTCAAACATGGTAGAGGCAATGTTATGGCATGGGCTCGTATGGCTGCCACTGGAACTGAGTCACTGGTGTTTAATGACTGCTGATAGAAGTAGCAGGATGATTTCTGTATGTGAATAGAGCCATACTTTCTGTCAAATGCTGCAAAACTGACGATGCTACACAGTACAGATGGATAATGACCCGAAAAAAAAGATTTTCTTAAGGCAAAGCATGACTTGTGCTACCCTGGGCTCATGAAGGTCACTGGAGGCAGGGTTCGCTGTTGCAGCAGCCATTTACTTGTACATAGCCAGACAGACAAAAACACACACACACACACACACACACACATTTTGGTCATCCCAAAGAAAATTTTGCAATTTATTCACACACCACATAAACAACACCAACTCAACCAAAACCTAAGCTGGCCACCTATCAGTCCTTGCAATAGTGATGTCCTTAAATGACCAAGACCTCAGCCCAATTAATCATGCTTTTCACTTACTGAAGAGAAAACTGAAGGCAGACCAACCCACAAACAAGCAGCAGCTAAAGGCGGTTGCAGTAAAGATGTGGCAAATCATCTCAAGGGAGGAATCTCAAAGTTTTTGGTGATGTCCATGGGTTCCAGACTTCATGCAGTCATTGACTGCAAATGATTTACATACAAGTATTAAAATAATCTGTATAATGGCTGTATTTCCTGAATGGTTAATGCACTATTTTTTAAAATCTCTTGAATTAAAAGTGGAAATCCATTGTGGTGGTGGTGAAAAACATTACAGAAACTGTTATTATTTACTTATGGACCTGACTATATATGGTCTTGAATGATGTATGTGTGCAGGGACTTACTGTGTCTGTTTTGTCCTTCTTAGGCTTGTCCATACATACCTTCCATGGAAACTTCTTCGTGCGGTCCACTGACCTCTTGTCTTTACCGAACATTAACCCTGATGCTGGCTTTGCTGTGCAGATGTCCATTGAAGAGAACCTGGTGGACATGCAAGTCGTGTCATTCCAAGCAGCTCTGCTCTACACTTCCAGTAAAGGTATAATCATGCTTAACAGAAAAGTACACCATTGTGATTTCATAGTCTTCAATATGCAGAAAAGGCACTATTTGTGTGCAGAGTAATCTGCATGCCCTTTCTTTTTTTTTTGCTCTAAGCTATTGGAATTTTTATATTAAAGCTATTTACAAAGTAACAAAGTAATTACTCATGGTTAATCACCTTCTTTTGTATAGTTAATTGAGAATAGTCACATTTGTGCTATCAGTTTTGAACCTGTATAAATAATTTTTTACTTTTTACACTTCTATGACATTATTTTCATCACGTGGACACAGAGTTTGATTGAACCCGAATGTGAAAATCAGCATAGAGTGCAATTTTTGTTCCATCCAACATCAGGTGACGGCCACAATGGCTGTATATTTCAGGCTTCTGTGACTTTTTTTACTCTTATACTGCTGTTATTGAATCAAATTAAATTTATTTGTGTAGCGCTTTTTACACCTGATGTTGTCACAAAGCAGCTTCACAGAATGCAGTTTTAACATGAAATTTAAAACCCTCAGCTGAGCAAGCCAGGGGTGACAGTGGCAAGGAAACCTTGGGAGGAACCAAAGCTCACAAGGGGGGGACCAGTCCTCCTCTGGTCAAACTACCGACAAATTATTGACAAAAAACAGGACCTTATACATCACATACATCTGCTGTTATGCTCATGTGTACTGAAAGTCATAGTATATATAATGTAAGCAATCGATATTATTATTGTTAGTAGTAGTAGTAGTAGTAGTCGTAAGGAGTCCATGAAAACTTCAATGTAGGGTGTGGGCAGCTAGTTCAAGGCAGGTGGCGGTAGCTGGAGCATGGGTAGCTGGTCTGAAGGGGGTAGCAGGAGAGCTCGACAGTCGGTCATCCATCAGTGTCCAGCCGGACAGGTGGGCAGTCGTTTACTCGGAAGAAGGTAGGGAGATGGAGTTAGTTTTGTTCTGTTTGGGTGTAGTTTTGTTCTGTTTGGGTGTATGTAAAACGGAGAATGTGAGCATTTCCAGAGTGTGGCTAATGACTCCAGGAGATCTGACTATAACAGCTTAACTAAAAGGACAGAACCAGAAAGGACACACAGACACAGGAGTACCCTGAAACAACTGGTATCATGCGCTCCACTGTCCACAAATCTGAGTGGTTACGTGTGAGCAGCGGGACGACAGCACCAGCGTCTCTGTTTACTATAATTCCCTGTGTCCATGGACCCCTGGATCAGCCACCTTTATCTAAGGGGGAAGATTAACTGCCAAAAGCTAAACTGAAAAAGTGAGTTTTCAGCCTAGATTTGAAGATTGTGACTGAGTTGGAGTCCCTAACATTTTCTGGAAGATCATTCCAGAGTTTGGGGGCTTTATAAGAAAAGGCTCTTCCCCAGCTGAAGACTTCTGAATTCTGGGAACTATTAATAAGCCAGCACTCTGTGATTTGAGTAATGGTGGTGGCTCATAATAGGAAATTTGTCTTGTAGGTACTCAGGAGCGAGCCCATGTAGGGCTTTATACGTCAATAAAAGAATTTTGTAATCAATACGGAATTTAACCTGCAGCCTATGGAGTGATGATAGAACTGGATCGATATGATCAAATTTTCTAGTTTTAGTGAGGACCCTGGCTGCAGCGTTTTGAACTAGTTGAAGTTTACTTAAATTCCTCCTAGTGCACACTGACAGTAGTGCATTACAATAGTCTAGCCTTAAAGTAATGAAAACATGTAGGGATAGGGCATTTATCTTGGCAATGTTATGAAGATGTAAAAAAGCTGTCCTAGTGTTACTGCCTATGTGTTGATCAAATGATAAATCTGAGTCAATTATGACGTCAAGATTTTTTGCTCCTGAACCAGGTATTACTGGAAAGTCAGAGAGATTTAAAATGAAATCTGATCATTTATTTCTAGCCACAGATTTTTCTAAAACCTTAAATATAAATGGTAGGTTAGAAATAGGTCTGTAATTAGACAATACGCTAGCATCAAGATTTGGTTTCTTGATCAGAAGTTTAATAACTGCTAGGGTACAGACAATTTTACTATACTTAAGAGGATTGATAGTAACTGGTATAGTACTCCTTTCAGTAATTTTGAGGGAATTAGATCAAGTGTGCAAGTTGTACAGTTTGCAGAGGAGATAATCTTTCTTCTGCAACAATGTTATGTTATTAGCCACATCAGATGACAGCCAATTTGGATTTAATACTGTGGGTTGAATTTGTGAATATAGATTTTTAAAATTATTATTATTTAAGAAGTCCATAAAAACTTCACTGTTGAGTCACCAGAATTTGTGCCTGATTTTTTTTTTTTTTTTTGTAATTCTGGAAATCACACTAAACAGTACTCTAGGATTATATTTATTATTCTCAATCAGCGAGGCCAGATATGCTGGGCAAGCTTTAGTGAGACCATTACTATACTCTACAAGGCTGTCCTTCCAGGCAGAGTGGAATACTTCCAGCTTGGTTATCGCCATTTCTGCTGTAGTTTCCGTACTGTTTGTTTTAAGGTGCGGGTTTTATCATTGTACCATGGGGTGAGCTTTTTCTGCCTGATCCTTTTTATTTTAACTGGTGCCACATTTTCTAAAGTAGATCGAAAGGTATTTTCTAAATAGTCGGTTAGTACATCTGGCTCCGTTTGGTCTGATGGAGTGGAAACTGGGGTTGATAGTTCTGGGAGGTTTTCAATAAACTGTAGGGCAGTAAATGATTTTATTGAGCGCTTTGTAGAATAAGATTAAGTAAGATTAAGTGATGCTTTACTAATCCCACAAACCGGGAAATTCCACCTCCGCATTTAACCCATCTGTGAAGTGAAACACCACATACACACTAGTGAATACACGCGCACACACTAAGGGGCCAGTGTCACTGTCCAGTGAGCACACTTGCCCGGAGCGGTGGGCAGCCCTATCCACGGCAGCCAGTGAGCAAGTCATGTGCGGTCGGCCCTGGGGATTAAACCAGCAACCTTCTGATCACAGGGCCAGTTCCCTAACCTCCAGGCCATGACTGCCCCAAATAGCAAGGGGATGTAGATATATTATGGCTAAGACATAGCTCAAATGAAACAGCGCTGTGTTTTACCTTTAAATGATATTTAAAACTCAATGTACTTCTGTGATGAACCAATTCATTGCACTGTTATTTCTGGAAATAACGAGTCATCAATGGAATTTTTTGCTTTTGTAAAGCTGGGTTCGCATGGGTTCAAAGTCAAATCAAACTACGCGAATGTGTAGATAATTAGTATGAATGTCTTTATTGCAGTCCATCAATATTAGAATTATCTCTCTGCAGCTTTGTGTCTGTGTATCTTGCCATCTTCCTTCCTCTGCTATGTGTCGTGCGTCTTGGCTTCACTGTCCATTGTCCTTCACTGTCTTTTTGGAGTTGCTTTTATCATTTCTGAAATAAAATGTTGAAATTTTTTTTATGTGGACTGAAATTAGACTAACAATTTGTATTTCAAAGAATTATGAAGAACTACATAATTCATAATTCTTAAGACAGAGATCTAGGGTCCAATGACTTAGCTACCTAGTAATTTTAGATCTCTACAGTCTCCTCTTCAGGAGGTGACATGCGTGTTTAGTTGTATATAATTGAACACTGTGGTATCCACAGACAAATATTGGTAATAGAATGTTCCGTACTGAAGATCACAAAGATGTTCACTGTCTCTCTATTACAGGATATTAAGTCAAAGTTCTTCCAGAGCTGTAATTGCTGTTATTGTGAAGGCGAAGTAAAACAACAGCTCTGTCAAATCAGCACAAACAGCCACAGACAAGCTTACAATCACCATAAGCAATGGCAAGCATTGGCTAAAGTGGTGTACAGCAGGGTTTCTCATCCTGTGGGCCGTGAATATCCCTTTTGTGGTCTACGGGCCTGTACTCAGAAGACGAGCTCTGTTTGACACTTGTGAACCCTCCACCCATATTCGAGTCTGCATCAAACAGCTGAAGCGGTTATGCAGAAACAGTGTGTCTCTGTACTTCAAACCGAACCCTGTCTGGTTCATTGCTGATGGAATCGCTCTCTGTGATTAAACAAGGGAATTCATCAACAGAGCTGGCTCTCCTTCCGTTCTAGCGGCACACCAGCATGTACAGTTAACAATTGTTTTAATGACTAACTCTTTAGACATTGAGCAGTAGTTGCATTTAAAAACAACAGGTGAGCCATAGAATAATAGAGAAGAGATGCGCTTGATTTCAACTCATAAATGGCGGAGCATATATTTTGTCATGCATCAGTCACCTGAGTGGTTAAACTCAAACTGATAAACCAATGACAAACAAAGCAGGTGTCAGGTAAGGTTTACCATTATTGTTAATTGTGGCAATATTTAACTAATCCAATTCAAAAGCCCCAGTGAATGGAGTGTTTATTTCCAATGAATCACAAAACCCCTTAAAACTACAGACAACTCAAGACCAAACAGTTACTCTTTTGAAAAAGCCAGTGATCACACAATTGACTGCATCTCCAAATCACTTCTACCTTGAACATTTCCATCATTTTTTTCCCTTTTTTTTAACGTCACTACAACCATTTTTGTAGTTATTTCTCTTACATAACATGTTTCATGTTTTTTTTACTTGTACATTTTCCAAACCTACTGACAACCTGAATAGCTGATCTGTTGTTTAGGACCTCGGTTTCTGGTTTTCAATGTCAGTATTTAAGAAAAGAAAACTAATGTGATATTTTAAAAAGATCATTTTAGTTTTCCGGGGAGCCACTATGCTTTGTGGTCATACACACCTGGGGGTGGAAAAGTTTGAGAACCTCTGGTGTACAGGACACCACCCTGAAGCAGCACTGTCTGGAGTAAGTCATGCTCCAACATCTGGCTGGATTCCGGACAACGCTATTTGCCTGAATGCAGAGTCTAATATTTGATAGCAAGGGAATAATAATGTGTAGCCGTTTTTCATGATTTGGGCCCTTTTCCAGTGAAGGGATATCTTAACGTTACAGCATACAGTTGCATTCTAGAGATCTGTGTGCATCCAACTTTGTGGCAACAACTTGAAGACTCTTTCCTGTTTGAGTGTCATACCCATGCAAAAAGCAGTGTCAACAGAGAAATAGTTTGCTGATGATCTTGCTGAATCACTGCAGAAGAACTTACCTGGCTTGCACAGCGCCCCAACCGTAATCCCATCCAACTTCTTTGGGATGAATGAAAATGCTGACTGAGTCAGGCCAACCGAGCATCAGTGCCTGAGCTCACTAATGCTCTTGTGGTTGAATGAAAGCAAGTCCCCAAAGTTATGTTGCAGAATCTAGTAGAAAAATCTTCCTAGATGAGTTTAAGCTGTCATATCAGCATGTCACTGCCCATGTTTTTACACTGAGATGTTCAGCAAGCAAACATGGATGGGATGTTTGGGTAATCCACATACCTTTGGACATGTAGTGTATATTTCTCCTTTATTGTAAATATTGTTAATGTAAATAATAATGTTAATATCACAATATTTATACATTCATTTCAAACAACAATTATTAATCTTGGCACACAAACACGTGTTGCTGTTGACCCAGTTGTAAACCAAGGGCTTATCACTATTGCTCAATTTTGACTGTTTTAGGAGAGAGGAGGATCCGAGTGCATACCATGTGTTTGCCTGTGGTGAACTCTATGTCAGACATCTTTGCTGGAGCTGATGTACAAGCCATTACTGGCCTGCTGGCTAGTATGGGTAAGGGTCTCTCTATTTTTAAATTACTTTTTAACTCATCTGTATATAACTGATTTTTGCCCATCAAGACCTAACACAAAATGAAGGGTTTTAATGATGGGACTGAAATTAAGTAGCATGAGGGTGGAAACAAAACATTTTTAATCATAGCTACAATCATCCTCTTACTTGCTATAGAGGTTTCAGATGTATAGAAATATAAGTCTTGGTCAAGCCAAGCTTGATAATGGTTAGTTTGTAGTGTTTCACCCAACCCTAGCGGATACACTGTGAGCAAACCATTATAACATCATGCTATGGCATGCATTAATTTTTTGATTATTCTTTACAGCTGTGGATCGCTCAGTGACAGCTAGCCTGAGTGATGCCCGTGATGCCATGACCAATGCTGCCATCGACTCACTGATATCCTACCGCACCTCTGTGCTTACCATCCAGCAACCTGGCCTGCTTGCTCCTGCCTGTCTACGCCTGTTCCCCCTCTATATCCTGGCCCTGCTCAAACAGGTAGCCACATCAATGCTGGCTAATCAGTAATATTAAAACAAGTTTTTTTTTTTGTTTTTTTTTTACCCTTTGGCAAACATTTTGATAGCCAGCTTGGCTATTCTTGTTTTCTTGTTTTAGGATTTCTTTGAAGGAAAAAAAACTTCTAGTTTCTCTTCTAGAACACTTGAATGCACAGCATGTTTAAGGTCTCAGGTTTAACAGATTCTCACTGCTGTGTAAGTTAGGGAGAATATGATAGCCATTCTAAAAGTTTCAGCTTGTGTTTTTTGAGGTATGTTTTGGATTACTGCCACTTATTTTTAGCATCTGTGTCGCATTTGGTTGCAGAATTTGTTGACATTAGTTTAATATTGGTTCCTCTAACACTAACAGCCACACATCCTCTATAGCATGATAGATCCACTTCCATATTTAATATTTGGCAACATGTTCTTTTCATCAAATACTCCAAATACATTTTTGGTAATTGTAGACAATGTTTTATTTTTCACAAGCAGTTCTATCCGAGATTTTTTTTTTTTAGTTGTCCACATTTTGACTTGACTTAAACTGCAATTTCTTACACATTTCAGACAGTGGAAACTGCAAACTGAAAAGCACATAGAGCCTGTGGTTGTTGAGTGTAAGCACAAATTTGAAGATTCAGATCATTTTGTTGGAACAGTGTAGTGGGTAACATGCTGTAAACTGGGGTTCAGTCCTTGCCTGGGTAAGCACCCTGCACTATACCAGAGAGACAAGGCAAGACAACTAAAACTACCTTCACATACCTGTGTAAAATGATCAAATTCTAAGTCGCTCTGGATAAGCGCATCTGCCAAATGTAATTTATTACACTTTGGGTATTTTCATTAGTTGAAATGATTTCTAGACAATTCTTAACCTGTGTAATGCCCTAACTTATCAATTAAGGTTTAATGATTTAATTATGTTGTGAGACTTTAAAGCTGGAAGAGTGCCCAAACATTTGCACATGTTGCAATTGCTGAAGCTTTTGAAATTTCCTTCGGTATCAATAAAGTATCCATCCATCCATCCATCCATCCATCCATCCATCTATCTATCTAAATGCCAATCATAGTCCCCTTACTTGATACGTGATATCTGCCAAAGTATGTTATTAAATGAGGATATGTGTGTGTATATATAATTTGATGCAAATTAATTTGAAAAGACTGTTGTCAACTGCTTAACTACAATTACAATAAGATAGTTGTTGTTTTCTTTTCTTCACCACTTCAAAATTTTATTCCCTGTACTGTTTTGAATCTTTAAGACCTTGTTGAGGCCTAGGTTTCTATTACAGAAAGCATTTCGGACAGGGACCAGCACCCGACTGGATGATCGTGTGTTTGCTATGTGCCAGCTGAAGTACCAGCCACTCATGTACCTCATGCTTATGATCCACCCTTCCCTTTATCGACTGGACAATTTGACTGATGAGGTGAGAGAGCCTTAAAATTTAATCGGTTGTTCAGTAATGCTAATTTGATCTATTGTGGCATATAATAAACAACTTGCTTCAGCATTACTCTGTACATATTGCGCTCACAATTGTAATTGACAAAATTCTTCATATGAGAAATAAGCTTTTTCTAATCCTGTTGATATCATTACATTAGGTAAATAAAATAAGGCAGTCCAAAAAAAATCTTTATCTTTTCATGAGATATTGCTTGATTGTTGAGTTTTGTTCTGTAAAGGCATAACT
The DNA here is from genome assembly GCF_015220715.1 of Pygocentrus nattereri. Lineage (NCBI taxonomy): Eukaryota > Metazoa > Chordata > Actinopteri > Characiformes > Serrasalmidae > Pygocentrus > Pygocentrus nattereri. The sequence goes on along the minus strand of NC_051226.1, from coordinate 29,609,118 downwards.
AATTGCATATGCACACTAAGCTTTCATTGTTATGCACATATTACACCTACAACTCAACCATCTCCTGCTGTCAGTGAAATCTGAACCTGTACAATATTGCACTTTTTTTATACTGTGTATCCATTTTTGTTATTTGTTGTACCTATTCTTATAACAGTGTTACTGTCATAACAGTAAGAAAGAAAGAACATTAAGAATGTTACAAGAATTGCAAATGGCATGTGCATACTTGGTAACTCATTGCATGTCTTCCTTAATTTCAGCCTTTTCACTTAGGTCCTGTGTGTTTTAATAGGACATTTTTCCCTCTTGTCCACAGGGGTCGCTGAACATAAATGACTGCACCATCCCTCAGCCAGGAATGCTGCAGTTGTCTGTAGAGAAACTCAACAGCGAGGGGGCCTTCCTCATGGATACAGGCTCAGTCAGTGCAGGATATTGCATGCACTTCATAAGGGCTCTAAATTAAACAACAGTTCTGAAACTCCTGAAATAAGATGTAACCTTCCCAAAATGCAGATGAAGCTTCCTAAATTTAATGACCTAGAACAAAAAAAACAAACAAAAAACTATAGTTGTGCTGAAAGTTTGATACTCCTGGCCAGCTTAAATATTTTGTGGATTTTTGAGGTGAAAAGAAGTAAAGACAACCCCTGCAGCAAAAAGTAAAATAGAAAAAAATAGTAATTGTGGCATATGCAAATTTCCACAGAAATAATGCATCCCAAATTTGCATTATTGTGTTGCTGGTAATGGCTTTTCACTGCCTTCGTTTAAGAGAAGGAGGGGCTTGGCAGCTACTTAAATTGCTGTGATATGCAGTATCTCATAAAGGTGAGTACACCCCTCACATTTTTGCAAATATTTTATTATATCTTTTCATGGGACAACATTATAGAAATGAAACTTGTATAGCAGTATAGATTTACTGTCCTCAACACACAGCCATTAATGTCTAAATAGCTGGCAACACAAGTGAGTACACCATACAGTGAACATGTCCAAATTGTGCTCAAAGGGTCAATATTTTACGTGGCCACCATTTATTATTAACCCTCTTGGGCATTGAATTCACCAGAGCTGCACAGATTGCTACTGGAATCCTCTTCCACTCCTCCATGATGACATCATGGAGCTGGTGGATGTTACACACCTTGCGCTCCTCCTTCTTCTGCTTGAGGATGCCCCACAGGTGCTCAACTGGGTTTAGGTCTGGAGAAATACTAGGCCAGTCCATCACGTTTACCTTCAGCTAGACAGTTGTCATCTTGGAGGTGTGCTTGGGGTCGTTAATGTGTTGGAAAACTGCCATGCGTCGCAGTTTCCGGGAGGGGGAGGGGATCATGCATTTCTATAGTGTTGTCCCATGAAAAGATATAATAAAATATTTGCAGAAATGTGAGGGGTGTAGTCACTTTTGTGAGATACTGTATGTACCCAACTCTAAAAGTTGGGACAGTATGCAAATTGCCAATAAAATATAAAGCAGTTGAGGATTGTTGATGTTTTAATGTTTTTTTTTTGTGTAAGTACACTCCTCACAAAAAGTTAGGGATATTTGGCTTTTGGCTGAAATTTATGGAAAACGTAAGAAGTTCACGCTATAGTGATATAATATCATGAAAGTAGGGCATTTAAGTAGAAGCATGCAGTGGTGATTAGCTCATCTCAAACAATTTATTGAAACAAAAGCCAACAACAGTGGTGGGTATACCCCCAACAAAAAATGTCAATGTCTCAATAACTTGTCATGTGCCCTTGAGCATCAATTACAGCTTGACAACGACATCTTATGCTGTTCACAAGTTGAATCATCTGCTGAGGCATGGCATCCCACTCTTCTTGAAGGGCGGCCCTCAGGTCATTGAGGTTCTGGGGTACGGAGTTACAAGCCTTTACACAGCGACTCAGCTGATCCCATAGGTTTTCCATGGGATTCAGGTCTGGAGAAAGTGCAGGCCACTCCATTTGAGGTACCCTAGCTGTTCCTTAATGATACAACTTCGATGAGCTGGAGCATTGTCGTTCGTGAAGATGAAATTAGGCCCGTGTTGTTCATGCAGAGGCACATTGACTGGATTAATGATGTTATTCAAGTAGTATGGGCTTGTCATTGTACCATTCTCAAAGTGTAGGGCAGTTCTGTATTGACTAGACACACCTGCCCACACTGTAACACCACCACCACCTTGCCATTAAGCTCCTTGTTAGAGAACAGCAAGTTGTGCAAAAAGTACTGAAACATTGAGCAGTTGGACATGTGCATTCAAAAGTTTAGAGAAGGTCACATTAAGTTCACCTGTCAAGGTTAGAGTGCATTTTAGGTTCATCCTAAAATTTCACCCAAAAGCCAAATATCCCTAACTTTTTGTGAGTAGTATAAATGTTCATTCCAAATGTGATGCCTGCAACACATTCAAAAACAGCTGGGACAGGAGCAGATTTACCACTGTGATACATCACATTTTATTAATGTGCTTAATAGTTCTTTGGATTAAAAGCACTTATAAACTATTTTGCACTTCATAATGCATCACGTTTTTAAACGGAGACATGCTGCCTAGGCTAGCATCTGCACGCTCTGATTATCCAGCCGTGTTGTTACACGTGAAGAATGTGTTACTGCTTTAAACTACATACAGGTCAAAGTGGATTTACAAATTACTGCTTTCTGTTTTCATTTGCATTTCACGTACTGTACTGTTTTTGGAAAATTAGGTTTCTAATGTAAAACTACTGTTTTGTGCAACGGTTTCATTGTATTTTAAATATACAGTGGGCACAAAATGAATTAAACCACCCACAAAATATCAACTTTCACTTGAAATAAGCAGTGAATAATGGAAGGTCTGTGCCGTTTGTCTTTCAGGAGATGTATCTCTGGGTGGGAAGAAATTGCAACCCCACTTTCCTGAAACAAGTGCTGGGAGTCCAGAACTATGCGACTCTGCCTCTGAACATGGTTGGCCTTTTAGTAATGCATTTTAGGTTTGCATAGATTTTGTGAGTGAATTCGTTAAAACGCAACATTACACTTTATTGTGGTTCACAGAATCGGCTACCAGAGTTGGATACAGCAGAGTCTACCAGAACAAGAGCTTTCATTAGCTGGCTGAGAGAGCAACGACCTTTCTATCCACTGTTGCATATTGTCAGGTTAGCATTTATTTATTTATTAATTAATTATCAAAGTGTGGGACATAAATATGAAATCAAGACAATAAATCAATTTCCACTTTATGTTACAGAGATGAAAGCCCGCTCAAGGCCAGTTTTATGCAGAATATGATTGAGGACCGGACTGAGTCTGCCCTGTCGTATTATGAGTTCCTGCTTCATGTACAACAGCAAGTCTCCAAATAAGCCAGTCAGCTGATGGATCAACCAAATACACTAAACAACTGCAGCATCCCTAGAGCCTCCTCCATATGTAAATATACAGCATACAGCATCCTCCATCTGTAAAAATAGTGTGTCTGTTTCTTTACCACAATTCCCTGTCTGCTACCTTAATGTTTTACGTTCAGGAGTGAAGTTTCTTATCCTAGCCACCCACTTAAATACAAAGACCCAAATTCTGTTTTTGTCGTCCACAACGAGCAAAAACGCGAAATGACAGTATTTTCATTAATGTTAAGTAGCATTACTAGTGAACAGGGCTGTTTCAGACTACAAGTGGTTTAAGAACTCTCTGAGTTACTACGGGGGGTGGAGTATGCATTGTTTTTAAATTGTTCAATATTATTTGTAATGAAGCGCAGTGAATCCAGAGATTAACACTTTATAAACAATTGATTTAGTGTTTGTTCTTGTTCACGCATATAAAGGAATGTTATGGGGTGGGTAGGGTGTGTGCCTTCCTCATGCAGGATGTCATTTAGGACCCCCACCCCCCCTAAATGTTCAGAAATGGCTCTGTTGACGAAGCACACTCTTGATTAAATAATGCAGTCGTATGTGTGAATTAAGTTTTGGGCAAAAATATTAGTTATTTTTGAGGGTGAGAGTTAGATGCGAGCACATATACTATGTATCACTTCTTCAAATCAGTTCAGTTTTCAAACAAATGCTGGAGCCATGTGTTCTCCTTTTTGATCAGTGTGTGATGCAAGGGTTTCTAATTTATTACCTTTCCCTGTATTGACCAAGGGAAAAAAGTATTCCTTGACCTAATAATTTTTTTTTTTTTTTTTGCTTTAGTTTTTTTCATTGTTGGTTTTATTTAATGACAATCTCAGTTTAGTTAAGGTCTGTATTTGCCTTGTTTGGGAACTTCTGTTAAACCTTCATTACTATACAGATGCTATAAGTGAATAAACCTTTAATAGAATATGGAGAAATTCTTTAACACATTTATAACAAAGCCATTGTGATGTTTTAATTATTCTCTAACCTGTATATTGATTAATTATACACACAAATCACAAATGAATGCTAAGAACTGTTTATAGTATGACCATATCCAGATGTGTTTGCGTCTTTTGTAAAAATCTGGTCATTGGCTTATCATGTGTATGAATTAAGGATACTGTTCAGTACTAAGCTGATTACAAAATCCTTTTCACATTCTTTTATTTTTCATAAAACCTGCAGTGTGATGTGGAAAAAGCAGTATATTAAAAAATTATATTTTCAGCTAAATCAGTCCATCCATAGTAACTCTTAACCTACTGTTATGAAAGAGCAATTATGTAGTTCTGAATGTTTAAATAAACTTTCTATTTTAACTATTTACACTTATGAATATACATGTATGAATAAAAGAAATTATTGAAAGAAAAGTAATACTGAGCATTGCTCAAAGCATATCACAACTCTTTTAATGATTTTTTAACAACCATGCCCCTTGAAGTTTTTTCATTTTTTTGGTATTATCAAACCAACCTTCTATAGAATGAATACCTGAAATAGGATGATTTGTACATTGTCTACAGTTTTGTAAATGTGTAAACATTTCTTAAAGAATTAAATCAGAGTTCTGTATGAAAAGTTTGAGTTTGTTTTTATGGGTGGTTTGCCATTGGAAATACACTATAATGCTAAAAGTATTTGCTCATCTGCCTTCACACATATGTGAAATTGATTGAGATCCCATTCTTAATCCATAGGATTTAATATTATGTCGGCTATGCAGCTATAACAGCTTCAACTCTTCTGGGAAGGGAAGAAGAGGGTTAGGAGAGCGTTTATGGGAATTTTTGACCATTCTTCCAGAAGTGCATTTGTGAGGTCAGACACTGATGATGGACAAGAAGGTCTGGCTCACAGTCTCCGCTCTAATTCATCCCAAAGGTGTTCTATCGGGTTGAGGTCAGGACTCAGGCCAGTCATACTCTACCACACCAAACTCATTCATCCAGGTCTTTGTGGACCTTGCTTTGTGCACTGGTGTGCAGTCACACTTCCTTGGAAGAGGAAGGGGCCATCCCCAAACTATTCCCATAAAGTTGGGAGCATGACATTGTCAAATTTTTTTCAATTCAACTTTGTCATTATACAATACAGGGTAGTACAGTATAACGCAACACTATCAGGCTACTTCTCCAGTTCAGTAATAAGATGCATAGTATAAGATGCAAAGACAAAAGACAGTAAAAGACTGATAAAATGTGCACAGTCAGTAGGTACAGGTGTCGAACATAGACAAGATGTGCATAGGCAAGTGTTATAGATGTATTGGACATATAGACAGTTAGTGCATAGTCAGGTATTCAAGTGTATCAGGTATATAGACAGAAATGTGCATGGTGAATTGCAGTACAGTACAGTAAATGCAGAAGTACTATTGGTAAAAAAGATGTAAACAGTGATCTGTATATAAAGTGTACAGGTACAGAGTAGCAGCATAATGTTCAGGTAACATCTTAAATAAACAGTAACAGTATAACTATACTAGAAATAAGGCTTAGCCAGAGATGAACTGCACAGCATACAGTCCTCTGAGCTAGTGGAGCTCAGTATGCTGGGTGATCAGGCTGATCATTAACAGACTGTTGTGTTGTTGTTAAGCTCAGGTCGATGCTGCCAGTGTGAGCAGTTTGACAGCTCGGGGATAGAAACTGTTCTTAAACCTTGGTTGTTCTGGCTCGGATGTTCCGGTACCTCTTTCCAGATGGCAGAGGATGGAACAAGGGGTGGCTGGGATGTGTGGGGTCCGAGGATATGTTGGTGGCTTTCCTCTCACATCGGTTGTCATATATGTCCTCTATGGGTGTAAGGACAGCTGCGGTGATGAGTTGAGCAGTTTTGACCATCCTCTGTAGGGCCTTGCGTTCAGCAGCAGTGGTGCTGCTGTACCTCACGGTGATGCAGCTGGTCAAGATGCTCTCCACTGTGGCTCTGTAGAAGCTGCAGAGGAGCTGTTGTGGCAGGTTGACTTTTGGTCTGTTGAAGCATTAGGAGTTCCTTTCACTGGAACTAAGGGACTGAGCCCAACTCCTGAAAAACACCACCACACTATAATCCCCCTTAACCAAACTTTACACTTGGCACCATGCAGTCAGACAATGAAGTTTGGAAGTCTGTAGCAATTGATTCTGCAGAAAGTTGGCGACCTCTGCACACTATGCACTTCAGCATCCGTTGACCCTGCACTGTCATTTTACATGCTGTCAAGTATATTTGTATAGCGTTTTTTACAACAATGTCACAAAGCAGCTTTACAGAAGTTTGAAAACATAGCTATAACATAATATCCCCCAGTGAACAAGCCATAGGTGATGGTGGCAAGGAAAAACTCCCTCAGTCTGGAGGAAGAAACCTTGGGAGGAACCAAGACTCACAAGGGGAAGACCCATCCCCCCTCTGGTCAAACAGTATTTACAATTTAATAAGCTAAACACCAAATAGAAGCTAAGAGGATCTGTTTTAGGACTGGATGGTAAAGCTTTAGAAACTGCACTGGTAGAGGCAGTTTCTGACTGAGTCTTTATGAAAAGTGGGAGTGAGATGAAACAGTCCCATTGTATCTCAATGCTGGTACATCTGGATGGCACAGTGATGTAATTGAGTGTTACAATTGGCACAAATGAACAGGAGAGTGGGTTGGTGCTGGTGAGGAGGAGGCCCTGTCATTCCCAATCGCTTCCACTTTGTTATAATACCACTGTGGAATATTTAGTAGTGAGGAAATTTCATGACTGGACTTTTTGCAACATGTGGCATCCTATCGTGGTACCATGCTGGAATTCACTGAGCTCCTGAGAGCGACCCATTCTTTCATAAATGTTTGTAGAAGCAGTCTGCAGGCCTAGGTGCTTGGTTTTATACACCTGTGGTCATGGAAGTCATTTGGATGGGTGAGTGAATACTTGTGGAAATATCGTGTACTTCCACACCGTACTCTGTGAAAACAGTTTCAATTAATAAGATGTATATTTCATATTTATTCGGTTTAGCAGTCAATTTGATTACATGTGCATGTCACCTTTTTAGAACCTTTTTTTTTTTTGGTCATTATCACTGGACAAGTAACCCATGGCTATGTGTAAAAGGCAATAATCACTGTTTTGGTAAAAGAGCTGAGACAATTAGAGAGGATTAATTTACAATTTAATAGCTTGAAAAATACGCTTTAAGTTTAATAAGGGTTTAAGTTTAAGAAAAGTGCAGGCTCACGAAATAGTAGCCAGTTTTGTTTTTGAGAGAGAGAGAGAGAGAGAGAGAGAGAGAGAGAGAGAGGTTTCGTAAGAAACTGCCTGTGTAATTTCTTTGTTACACACTGTAATGCTACCTTTACCGCACCTCTTCCCCTTAATGTACATTACGTGAATAGAACTGAAAATGAATGCCGACACGCAAAACTTCAGTTTGCCTCAAAGTCTCTGTCTATAGTCAAAAAACAACATGCTGAAATGACTGGATGTTAGCATAGAGCTAACAGTCATAACTCTAACCTGGAGAGAAATTCCCTGATCCTTGTCTACAGCCAATATTCAATATTCAAATAATTTAACATAACATAACGTTGTATCCACTTTTACTCTTGAAACATTGAGGTATCCCGGTGGTTAGTTGAATTACATAAAAAAGTCGCGTCGGAAAACGACTTGTTTTGAATGTGCAAAGCACCCAGGCATTGCTTTGGAAATCACTT